>NC_134477.1:44771575-44934075 GCF_964194025.1 Convolutriloba macropyga
ACTATTATTATTACTATTATTATTATTATTATTATTATTATTATTATTATTATTATTGTTATTACTGTTAATTTTTTTGTATTGTTATTTTTTTTAATAAGTAAAATTATTATTACTCTTATTAACATTTTTATTATTGCTATTAATACTATTATTATTATTTCTATTTCTGTTTTAGAAAAAATCAACATAAAACAAAAAGAATCTGGCCATCCAACTGGCACTGGATAAACATTGTTATTTTAAGCCTCGATTTTCTTGAAACTTGCACAGTGCATTAAGTTTTTTAAAATTAAAAAAAAATAATTTTAAAAAATCTAATTCACTGTGTAAATTTGTTCTTCTACTTTACTTACGTCCTGAATGTTAAAAATTCATTATTTTTATTATTATTATTATTACTAATATTATGTAAGTTATTATTATAACTAATATTAATATTATTATTATTATTATTATTATTATTTTTATTATTATTATTATTATTATTATTATTATTATTTTTATTATTGTTATTACTATTAAATTTATTATTATTGTTATTTTTATTAAAAAGTATAATTATTATTACTATTAGTAACATTTTTATTATTGCTATTACTACTATTATTATTGTTTCTATTACTTTTTTTAGAAAAAATCTACATAAAACAAAAAAATATCTGGCTGTCCAACTGGCACTGGATCAACATTGTTATTTTAAGCCTCGATTATCTTGAAACTTGCACAGTGAATTAGGTTTTGTAAAATTAAAAAAAAACAATTTTAGAAAATCTAATTCACTGTGTAAATTTGTTCTTCTACTTCACTTACGTCTTGAATGTTATTTATTTTTTATTATTATTATTGTTTTTATTATTAATATTATTAAAGTTATTATTATAACTAATATTATTATTATTATTATTATTATCACCAATTTTATTAAAATTTTTTAAATTTGTGATTACTACAATTATCATTATTAATAATAATCTTAATATTTTTTTAATACTATTATCATTATAATTAATATTTTTTTGTTTTTATCATTATTACTATTATAATTATTTTTATTGTTATTATTATTAATATTATTAGTATTTTGTTTATTATTATTATTATTATTATTATTCATAATATTATTTTTTTATTATAATTATTATTATTATTATTATTATTATTATTAATATTATTATTATTAAATTTTTTTTGTTGTTGTTTTTATTTTTGACATTATGTTTTTAATTATTATTACTATTACTATTATTCTTAATATTCTGTTTAATATCATTATAAGAATATTATTATTATTATTATTATAATTATTATCTTTATTATTATTACTATTATTATTAATTTTTTTATTATTATTATTATTATTATTAATATTATTATTATTATTATAATTACTAATTTTATTATTAATATTATTACTATTAATATTATTTTTTTTATAATTACTATTATTATTATTATTAATATTATTACTATTATTATTTTTATTATTATTATTATTATTATTGTTGTTACTATTAATTTTATTATTTTTGTTAATATTTTTTAATAGGTATAACTACTATTACTATTAATAATATAGTTATTATTACTATTTTTACTATTATTATTAATTCTATTACTTTTATTAGAAAAAATCTACATAAAACAAAAAAAAATCTGGCTGTCCAACTGGCACTGGATCAACATTGTTATTTAAAGCCTCGATTTTGTTAAAACTTGCAGAGTGAATTAAGTTTATTAAAATTGAAAAAAAAATAATTTTTAAAAATTTAATTCACTGTGTAAATTTGTTCTTCTACTTCACTTACGTCTTGAATGTTATTTATTATTTATTATTATTATTATTATTATTATTATTATTATTATTATTATTACTATTATTATTATTATTATTATTATTATTATTATTATTATTATTATTATTATTACTATTATTATTATTATTATTATTATTATTATTATTATTATTATTATTATTATTATTATTATTATTATTATTATTATTATTATTTTTATTATTATTATTATTACTAATATTATTTAAGTTATTATTATAACTAATATTAATATTATTATTATTATTATTATTATTTATTATTATTATTATTATTATTATTATTATTATTATTATTATTATTCTAATTATTTTTATTATTGTTATTACTATTAAATTTATTATTATTGTTATTTTTATTAAAAAGTATAATTATTATTACTATTATTAACATTTTTATTATTGCTATTACTACTATTATTATTGTTTCTATTACTTTTTTTTAGAAAAAATCTACATAAAACAAAAAAATATCTGGCTGTCCAACTGGCACTGGATCAACATTGTTATTTTAAGCCTCGATTATCTTAAAACTTGCACAGTGAATTAAGTTTTGTAAAATTAAAAAAAAACAATTTTAGAAAATCTAATTCACTGTGTAAATTTGTTCTTCTACTTCACTTACGTCTTGAATGTTATTTATTTTTTATTATTATTATTGTTTTTATTATTAATATTATTAAAGTTATTATTATAACTAATATTATTATTATTATTATTATTATTATTATTATTATTATTATCACCAATTTTATTAAAATTTTTTAAGTTTGTGATTACTACAATTATCATTATTAATAATAATCTTAATATTTTTTTAATACTATTATCATTATAATTAATATTTTTTTGTTTTTATCATTATTACTATTATAATTATTTTTATTGTTATTATTATTAATATTATTAGTATTTTGTTTATTATTATTATTACTATTATTATTCATAATATTATTTTTTTTATTATAATTATTATTATTATTATTATATTTTTAATATTATTATTATTATGTTTTTTTGTTGTTGTTTTTATTTTTGACATTATTTTTTTTATTATTATTACTATTACTATTATTCTTAATATTCTGTTTAATATCATTATAAGAATATTATTATTATTATTATTATTATTATTATTATCTTTATTATTATTACTATTATTATTAATTTTTTTATTATTATTATTATTATTATTATTATTAATATTATTATTATTATTATAATTACTAATTTTATTATTAATATTATTACTATTAATATTATTTTTTTAATAATTACTATTATTATTATTATTAATATTATTACTATTATTATTTTTATTATTATTATTATTATTATTATTATTATTATTGTTGTTACTATTAATTTTATTATTTTTGTTAATATTTTTTAATAGGTATAACTACTATTACTATTAATAATATAGTTATTATTACTATTTTTACTATTATTATTAATTCTATTACTTTTATTAGAAGAAATCTACATAAAACAAAAAAAAATCTGGCTGTCCAACTGGCACTGGATCAACATTGTTATTTAAAGCCTCGATTTTGTTAAAACTTGCAGAGTGAATTAAGTTTATTAAAATTGAAAAAAAAATAATTTTTAAAAATTTAATTCACTGTGTAAATTTGTTCTTCTACTTCACTTACGTCTTGAATGTTATTTATTATTTATTATTATTATTATTATTATTATTATTATTATTATTATTATTATTATTATTACTATTATAATTATTTTTATTGTTATTATTATTAATATTATTAGTATTCTGTTTATTACTATTATTATTATTATTATTATTATTATTCATAATATTATTTTTATTATTATAATTATTATTATTATTATTATTATTATTATTTTTATTATTATTATTATATTTTTTGTTGTTGTTTCTGTTTTTGTCATTATTTTTTTATTATTATTACTATTACTATTACTCTTAATATTCTGTTTATTATCATTATAAGAATATTATTAATATTGTTATAATTATTATCATTATTATTATTACTATTACTATTAATTTTTTTATTATTATTATTATTGTTATTATTATTAATATTATTATTATTATTATAATTACTATTATTATTATTAATATTATTACTATTATTATTAATTTTTTATAATAATTATTATTATTATTTTTATTAATATTATTACTATTATTTTTATTATTATTATTATTATCATTATTGTTACTATTAATTTTATTATTTTTGTTAATATTTTTTAATAGGTATAACTACTATTACTATTAATAATATAGTTATTTTTACTATTTTTACTATTATTATTAATTCTATTACTTTTATTAGAAAAAATCTACATAAAACAAAAAAAAATCTGGCTGTCCAACTGGCACTGGATCAACATTGTTATTTAAAGCCTCGATTTTGCTAAAACTTGCAGAGTGAATTAAGTTTTTTAAAATTGAAAAAAAAAATTTTCAAAATTTATTTCACTGAGTAAATTTGTTTTTCTACTTCACTTACGTCTTGAATGTTATTTATTATTCAATATTATTATTATTATTATTATTATTATTATTATTATTATTATTATTATTATTATTATTATTATTATTAATATTATTAATATTATTAAAGTTATTATTATAACTAATATTATTATTATTATTATTATTATTATTATTATTATTATTATTATTATTACCAATTTTATTAAAATTTTTTTAATTTGTGATTACTACAATTATTATTATTAATAATAATCTTAATATTTTTATTACTATTATCATTATAATTAATATTTTTTTGTTTTTATTATTAATACTATTATAATTATTTTTATTATTTTTAATTATTGTTATTATTATTAATATTATTAGTATTCTGTTTATTATTATTATTATTCATATTATTATTTTTAATATTATAATAATAATAATAATAATTATTATTATTATATTTTTTTGTTGTTGTTTTTATTTTTCTCATTATTTTTTTATTATTATTACTATTACTATTATTATTAGTATTCTGTTTATTATCATTATAAGAATATTATTATTATTATAATTATTATCATTATTATGGTTACTATTATCATTAATTTTAATATTATTATTATTATTATTATTTTTATTAATATTATTAATATTATTATTATTATTATAATTACTATTATTATTATTAATATTATTACTATTATAATTAATTTTTTTATAATTATTATTATTATTATTATTAATTTTATTACTATTTTTATTTTTATTATTATTATTATTATTGTTGTTACTATTAATTTTATTATTTTTGTTAATATTTTTTAATAGGTATAACTACTATTACTATTAATAATTTAGTTATTATTACTATTTTTACTATTATTATTAATTCTATTACTTTTATTAGAAAAAATCTACATAATGTCCAACTGGCACTGGATCAACATTGTTATTTAAAGCCTCAATTTTGTTCAAACTTGCAGAGTGAATTAAGTTTTTTAAAATTGAAAAAAAATAATTTTTAAAAATTTAATTCACTGTGTAAATTTGTTCTTCTACTTCACTTACGTCTTGAACGTTATTTATTATTTATTATTATTATTATTATTATTATTATTATTATTATTATTATTATTAATATTATTAAAGTTATTATTATAACTAATATTATCATTATTATTATTATTATTATTATTATTATTATTATTATTATTATTATTATTATTATTATTATTATTATTATTATTATTATTATTATTATTATTATTATTATTATTATTATTGTTATTATTACCAATTTTTTAAAAATTTTTTTAATATGTGATTACTACAAATATTATTATTAATAATAATCTTAATATTTTTATTACTATTATCATTATAATTAATATTTTTTTGTTTTTATTATTATTACTATTATAATTTTTTTTATTGTTATTATTATTAATATTATTATTATTCTGTTTATTATTATTATTACTATTATTATTATTATTATTATTATTGTTATTACTGTTAATTTTTTTATTAGTGTTATTTTTTTTTAATAAGTATAATTATTATTACTATTTTTAACATTTTTATTATTGCTATTACTACTATTATTATTATTTCTATTACTTTTTTAGAAAAAAATCTACATAAAACCAAAAAATCTGGCCATCCAACTGGCACTGGATCAACATTGTTATTTTAAGCCTCGATTTTCTTAAAACTTGCACAGTGAATTAAGTTTTGTAAAATTTAAAAAAATAATTTTAGAAAATCTAATTCACTGTGTAAATTTGTTCTTCTACTTTACTTACGTCTTGAATGTTATTTATTATTTATTTTTATTATTATTATTATTACTAATATTATTTAAGTTATTATTATAACTAATATTAATATTTTTATTATTATTATTATTATTATTATTATTATTATTACGAATTTTACTAAAAGTTTTTTAATTTGTGATTACTACAATTATTATTGTTAATAATAATCTTAATATTTTTATTACTATTATCATTATAATTAATATTTTTTTGTTTTTTTTATTATTACTATTATAATTGTTTTTATTATTTTTAATTATTGTTATTATTATTAATATTATTAGTATTCTGTTTATTATTATTATTATTATTCATATTATTATTTTTATTATTATTATTATTATTATTATTATTATTATTATTAATATTATTATATTTTTTTGTTGTTGTTTTTATTTTTGGTCATTATTTTTTTATTATTAATACTATTACTATTATTCTTAATATTTAATATTCTGTTTATTATCATTATAAGAATATTATTATTATTATTATTATTATTATCATTATTATTATTACTATTATTATTAATTTTTTTATTATTATTATTATTATTAATATTATTATTATTATAATTACTATTATTATTATTAATATTATTACTATTATTATTAATTTTTATTATTATTATTATTATTATTAATATTATTACTATTATTATTTTTATTATTATTATTATTTTTGTTGTTACTATTAATTTTATTATTTTTGTTAATATTTTTTTAATAGGTATAGCTACTATTACTATTAATAATATAGTTATTATTACTGTTTTTACTATTATTTTTAATTCTATTACTTTTATTAGAAAAAATCTACATAAAACAAAAAAAATCTGGCTGTCCAACTGGCACTGGATCAACATTGTTACTTAAAGCCTCGATTTTGTTAAAACTTGCAGAGTGAAATAAGTTTTTTAAAATTGAAAAAAAATAATTTTTAAAAATTTAATTCACTGTGTAAATTTGTTCTTCTACTTCACTTACGTCTTGAATGTTATTTATTATTTATTATTATTATTATTATTATTATTATTATTATTATTGATATGATTGTTATTACCAATTTTATTAAAGTTTTTTTAATTTGTGATTACTACAATTAAAATTATTAATAATAATCTTAAAATTTTTATTACTATTATCATTAGAATTCATATTTTTTTTATTATTACTATTATAATTACTTTTATTGTTATTATTATTAACATTATTATTATTCTGTTTATTATTATTATTACTATTATTATTATTATTATTATTATTATTACTAATATTATTATTGTTATTACTGTTAATTTTTTTTATTAGTGTTATTTTTTTTAATAAGTATAATAATTATTACTATTATTAACATTTTTATTATTGCTATTACTACTATTATTATTATTTCTATTACTTTTTTAGAAAAAAATCTACATAAAACAAAAAAATCTGGCCATCCAACTGGCACTGGATGAACATTGTTATTTTAAGCCTCGATTTTCTTAAAACTTGCACAGTGCATTAAGTTTTTTAAAATTAAAAAAATATATTTTTAAAAATCTAATTCACTGTGTAAATTTGTTCTTCTACTTTACTTACGTCTTGAATGTTAATAATTCATTGTTTTTATTATTATTATTACTAATATTATTTAAGTTATAATTATAACTAATATTAATTTTTTTATTATTATTATTATTTTTATTATTATTATTATTATTATTATTATTATTATTATTACCAATTTCATTAAAAGTTTTTTAATTTGTGATTACTACAATTATTATTATTAATAATAATCTTAATGTTTTTATTACTATTATCATTATAATTAATATTTTTTTGTTTTTATTACTATTACTTTTATAATTGTTTTTATTATTTTTATTTATTGTTATTATTATTAATATTATTAGTATTCTGTTTATTATTTTTATTATTATTATTCATATTATTATTTTTATTATTATTATTATTATTATTATTACTATTACTATTATTCTTAATATTCTGTTTATTATCATTATAAGAATATTATTAATATTGTTATAATTATTATCATTATTATTATTACTATTACTATTAATTTTTTTATTATTATTATTATTGTTATTATTATTAATATTATTATTATTATTATAATTACTATTATTATTATTAATATTATTACTATTATTATTAATTTTTTATAATAATTATTATTATTATTTTTATTAATATTATTACTATTATTTTTATTATTATTATTATTATCATTATTGTTACTATTAATTTTATTATTTTTGTTAATATTTTTTAATAGGTATAACTACTATTACTATTAATAATATAGTTTTTTTTACTATTTTTACTATTATTATTAATTCTATTACTTTTATTAGAAAAAATCTACATAAAACAAAAAAAAAATCTGGCTGTCCAACTGGCACTGGATCAACATTGTTATTTAAAGCCTCGATTTTGTTAAAACTTGCAGAGTGAATTAAGTTTTTTAAAATTGAAAAAAAAAATTAAAAATTTAATTCACTGTGTAAATTTGTTCTTCTACTTCACTTACGTCTTGAATGTTATTTATTATTTATTATTATTATTATTATTATTATTATTTTTAATATTATTTTTATTATTACCAATTTTATTAAATTTTTTTTAATTTGTGATTACTACAATTATTTTTATTAATAATAATCTTAATATTTTTATTACTATTATCATTATAATTAATTTTTTTTTGTTATTATTATTATTACTATTATAATTATTTTTATTGTTATTATTATTATTC
This sequence comes from Convolutriloba macropyga, assembly GCF_964194025.1. Classification (NCBI taxonomy): domain Eukaryota; kingdom Metazoa; phylum Xenacoelomorpha; order Acoela; family Convolutidae; genus Convolutriloba; species Convolutriloba macropyga. The sequence goes on from NC_134477.1 coordinate 44,780,481, forward strand.
TGTTTATTATTATTATTACTATTATTATTATTATTATTATTATTATTATTATTATTATTTATATTATTGCTATTACTATTAACTTTATTATTATTATTATTATTTTAATAAGTATAATTATTATTACTATTATTAACATTTTTATTATTGCTTTTACTACTGTTATTATTACTTCTATTACTTTATTTAGAAAAAATCTACATAAAACAAAAAAAAATCTGGCTGTCCAACTGGCACTGGATCAACATTGTTATTTTAAGCCTCGATTTTCTTAAAACTTGCAGAGTGAATTAAGTTTTTTAAAATTGAAAAAAAAATAAACTTTAAAAATTTAATTCACTGTGTAAATTTGTTCTTCTACTTCACTTACGTCTTGAATGTTATTTATTATTTATTATTATTATTATTATTATTATTATTATTATTATTATTATTATTATTAATATTATTATTACCATTTTTATTAAAAATTTTTTAATCTGTGATTACTACCATTATTATTATTAATAATAATCTTAATATTTTTTATTACTATTATCATTAGAATTAATATTTTCTTGTTTTCATTATTATTACTACTATAATTATTCTTATTGTTATTATTATTAATATTATTATTATTCTGTTTATTATTATTATTATTATCATTATTGTTATTATTATTATTATTATTATTATTATTATTATTATTATGATTATTATTATTACTATTATTATTATTATTATTATTATTATTATTAAAAAATTGTAAGAATGGCGAAATGTAAGATGTAAGATAGGCGATGAAAATTTGTTTTTTTTCCACCGCAAATTTCTAACCTAATTTTTGAAATGAAGTGAGGTGAAATTACGTAATTTCACCTCTAGAGTAAGCGTTGAACTTGAAAACTTTATCATATTTTACCACTTATTACAAATTAACGACCTTTTATGTGTTGTTACATCTCACCTCCTGCATGTTAGGTACTTCTTCTCCCACTGCGACACCTCTCACTAATTTCTGGTATTTTTGTTTGAATTTTGTAAAATCTTGTTTGAAGCCTTGATCTTTTGTAAATTTTGCTGTTTTAGCGGTGAAATGTCGTGATTTTTTGTAAGTTCACATCTTACTCTAGTGGTTAAATTACAAATTCACCGCTTAAAAAAGTTTCATGAAAATTTAAGATTAGGGGGGTAATTTTAGGAGTGGGGTAAAATCTAACAATTCCTCCCTTACTCCCCATTACCCCTATCTGACAAGGTTTTACCCCCGTAAAATTACCCCCAAACTTACATATTTTTGACATTTTTTCTAGCAGTGAATTTAAGTAATTTCAACACTAAAATAAATAGGAATTTATGTAAGTTTACCGGATTCACACCTTTTTGATATAATTGAACACTTTTTTTCAAAGCGGTATTTTTATGTAATTTCACCGCTACCAGGCGATAAAGTTTTTTTTCACCGCATTCACCGCCTGATTTATGTAATTTGTCTTACAATTTTTTGCGTTGAATGGCGGTGACACCTGAACCCGGGTATAACAAATAAATTTGATATAATTGAACACTTTTTTTCAAAGCGGTAATTTTATATAATTTCACCGCTACCAGGCGATAAAGTTTTTTTTTTCACCGCATTCACCGCCTGATTTATGTAATTTATCTTACAATTTTTTGCGTTGAATGGCGGTGACACCTCGACCCGGGTATAACAAATAAATAGAACTGGTCGTTCTGATTTCAGTGATGGCAAACTCTACGAGCCGTGGAACCAACTTGAACTGGGAAAAGTGAAGCAATATTTCCACGAGGATACGTTTGCAAAGGGTGCCTGGGTGGGCTATGCAAAAATTGCACGGACAATCGTAAACCACACCAACATAAGCTTGGGCAATTCTCATTGGCTGACAATGAACAACTTTTCACCAGTTCCAGACACTGATTTGCTGGAGGTTGCTCGTAATGACAGTCATTCATGCGCAACAATAGTTGAGAAGCACAGTGGATTGGTAGAAAGTGATTGTAAACAACCCCATATGGCTATGTGTGAAATTGATTTGTAGTTGAAGAGAATTCAATAGATGTTTTGTATTTACTTAGTATAAATATCATCAACCTTTTTCGATCATGAAATCTTAATTCATATGACACCTCAAAAATTGAGACAAATTTGTTCGATCGTGTAACTAACTTAAGTTCCGCAGCGCAGTTTTTCATATTTCACATTTCGATTTTCATATTTTTCGATATACCGTCTTAAAGGTATTTCCTAATCCGTAATGGCAAGTTTTTTCGATTGAGGATTCAATGCTACAAATAGCTAAAGTTTTTTTTTTAAAAAAAAGAATGAGTCGGGTCGAATGAATGCGAGAATTGCGGGTTTTGGTGTTAACTGCGATGAATGCGGTGAAAAAAACTTTCCACTCCAGAATTACAAATTTCAATTATTCGCATATTTTTACCGTGTTCGATTTTCAAATAAACATTATAGGGATAGCGGGAGACAATCACTCCTAAAATGCTATTCTTCAGTTTACAGTGAACAATTTTTAGTTTACGCACTAGAGCCTGGTTTTGATTCAAATTCTGAACGTTGAAAGGAATTTGGAAACTAAGCAGGAGAAAGAGACGTTCTATCGAATCTGTTATACTCATACACAATGAGTATAGTCAATTGAATTGCAAATGCTCTCGTACAAGTTGAGATAGGCACTTACGCCGCGAATGGCAAGTTTAGTCGTTACGATCAAATGGTAACTTTCTAGAATGGGCAATCGCGGTGCGATTGACTCTAGTCGAAACTACTGAGCTCAAAAGAGAAGCGTTTGCAAGAATTAAATTAAACTGAGCGTTAGCGCTGCAAATTGGGGAATGAAGAATAAGAATGATACAATTTAAGAAAGAAAGTTTGTTCAAAGTTTAATCACGCATAACGGAAGCAACTCTTGGATTTGTTTATATCGTGAACGAATGTATTTCCTTTACAGACAGAGTGAACAGACAAAAACTGCTAAAATGGGAGGAAGTGCACATCAACTGAACTTAAATGGCATTTGCCCTTCAAATGGAATTTACAACAACTAAATAAATTAAAATACAGATATGGATACGTGAAGGGTATCCATTGCCGTATGACATTTCCCCCTCTTGGAGAGAAAATAAATTACTAATTAAAATCTGAAAATTAATAGATATTCACCGGTTACTAAGTAATAAAATATTAAATAATAGATAAAATAAAAGTTTATGAAAGTTTTGCTTTATTCAATTTTATTCACTATCGCTGTTTTCTGCATTTTCTGCCTGGAGAATTGTCATCTCCCGTGGTAGATTTTGGGGTTCCTCAACCCATTCATTAGAATCTCTCGCAACTCCAATGTCCTGATTATCGGTGTAACCTTCTGTGTTTCGAACTTTTTCAATAATCGTTTGTGACTTCTGGGTCTTTTTCTTCAAGGTTCGCTTGCTTTTCCGAATTGAAGAAGTATCAGAATCTGATGTGTCCCTACTTGTGAGTGGGCGCTTTGAAGTTTTTCGCAAAATGGGTGTAGGCTTTTGTTGCACTGATGAGGTTATTTGCGCCCCAGATGGTCCTGCCGTATTTGATGTAGCCAATTGCGGTGCGATTGCACTAAATCTAAGTACTTGTGTTAAATCGGGTCGATTCAGGAATGCCTCGTCGTGTTTCAGATTTCTCTTGGGAATTCTCATTTTTAACGACCTTACAATATTACTGGCTGTAGAGATGCATGACCGTCCTGATGAAACAACACTCACATCATCTGTTTGTCTCCTATTACGTTTAATCTTTTTGTCACCAGTGTTTTTTCGAATAAGATCTCGCTTGTGTTTCTGGATTTTTTGTTCTAGGGTTTTTTCGTTGATCTTTTTTGGACGTCGCTCTATATATTGCGTGAGTTCCGTTTCTCTTTCAGCCCGTGTCCCATATTTAGCGATATCCGAGTTCCTAACCCGTACTTCTTGTTTGTGTGGTTCTTTTTATCACACTCGTCGTGGGGCTTACATTGCACACAGTGCTTCCTAGTGCTAGAACCTCATACAGGCCATCCAGGTTCTTCTTTTGACGTTGGTTATCGTGTAGCTTGCGAGCCAATTTCACCTGCACGCTACGTTCCGAGCAAGGGATTGGGCGGCAAACGGCGTCTGAACTAATGAAACGTTCTTCTCCGTCGTTTCCTATCTCTTACTCAGTTCTCGCAAGGGTACTTGCGGCGCAAATGACACGCTCATTCTCCGCGTCAGAACATAGAGCCGTATCCGCCCACTAATCTTCTGTCAGGTAGGAGCGGCCCGGAATTGTATCCTCGTCTAAATAATAATTATATATTGCATTATAATTGAGATTTTTACTATCGGATTTAGTTGTGATTTTTGATATATGTGTGTTACATTTTCTACCGAAGTGTGCTTCAAATGGCGTGATATTTATTGTTTTTTGTTGTGATATTCTTAATCGTTGTAATATTGCTTTTAGTGAAGTTTCTAAATTAAATTTTTTATTTAATTGTGATTTCATGCAAGATAATTGTTGTTTAATTGTTTGAATAATACGTTCTACTAATCCGATTGCTCTAAGATCATTCGATGGTGCATATATAGGTGTAATATTATTTTCAGTACAAAATATCTCAAACTTTTTTCCTGTGAAACATCTAGCTTGATCTAATCTAATAGTTCTAGGTACTCCGTGTTGATATATAAATTTATTTAAGAACTTGATTACATTTGGGCCTGATGCATTATTTACTATTTCTGCTGTGGGGTATTTAGAATATCTATCTATACTTGTAATAAAATATTGCTCTATGCCTTTCTTATTTAAAATTGGTCCACCAAAATCTAATTGTCTTTCGTCGTTTGGTTCACTACATTTAGGTAGAGGTGTCTATTTGCGGTGCGGAATCACTGATTTGAGGTTCTTACCAATTTCTGTGCAAGCTTTGCACTCATTGGCTTTCGCCAGTATATCTCTGTGGATGTAGGGCCACCAGATATTTTGAGCTAGGGAGAGCATGGCGAAACTCCCTGGGTTTGTGGAGTGGATATCTCCCAGCACCGCGTCCTTGATTGATTTGGGTATGGCAATTCTTTCATCGAGGCAGACACATCCATGTTTGACGCTTAAATCTCTCCAATATGAGAAGAGATAAGGGCTTATCTCTTGTAATCGATCCGCGTCGTTTCTGATCACACAGTCCCTTACTTCTTTTAGTATCGCATCCTTTCCTGTCAGTATGGACAAGAACTTCTTACTGAACACTTTATTGAGTGTTTCAGTAAACATTATGTCGTCGGTCTCCTCTATCATACTACCACTTGGGGTTTCTGTGTGTGATGTTGTATTGGATCCGGGTGTTGAAGGAGTCGTGTCTGAGAAAGTTACTCTCGCCTTTGTAGGGGTTGATTTAGAGCGGGTAGCTTTGGCCTTTGGCATTGTTTTTATACTGTTTATTGAATTGTTTGATATGATAGATTTATTGTGTTTATTCACAAAGTAGTGTTTTGTAGGCTGAATTCGGGCAAAAAGCGAGTGATTTTTGTGTAAGTGTTATTTATACTTAGGAATTTGTGCTTTCCTTTCGCGCTTAATTCAGTGTTATTAGGTGGATTACTTGATTTGATACCATTAATGGGCTGTATTGGGGATAATTGTTCAGATTGTTCACATTCTTTACTGTCTGACATTTGCACCTCTTTTGCAGCGAATTTGTTAATGGAATGTGAATTATTGACTTTACGATTATTTAGTGCAAATTGTAATTTTGTAACTTTAAGTGGCATTTGCGACGCAAATGGGTGTTCAGAATGTGATTTAATTTTAGAATTGGGAATTGTTAATTGCGGTACGAATGGTGTTTTCAATGGTGAAGTAGTTAATTGCGATGCAAATGCTTCCTTGCAATTAGGTGAATTAACACTTAGTGATGTGGGTAATCGCGGTGCGAATGGTCGTTTTACTTTTTGTAAAGGCAAATTTGACTTTAAAATGCTTGTAAATTTTTTAGTTGCTGTCTGTTTATTTATGATTAGATGTTTCATTGGATCACGGATTTTTGAAATTGTTGCTACAACAAAACTTTCGTCGTATGCAGATATCTTTTTAGCTCTGGCAAATGGGTTCATGGAAATGTAGTCAACGAGGCCAATCTTTGCACCTGGCATATGTTCAATTGTGAAATTGTACGGAAGTAATCTATCGATCCATCGAGACAGTCGACTATTGAATGATTTGTTAGATCGATGTTCTTTAAGTATGGACAATAGGGCTCTATGATCCGTCACTACCGTAAAATTTTTTCCGTACAAATAGTATTTAAAATAGTCAATTGACCAAACTATCCCCAACAGTTCCAATTCATTGACACTGTAGCGTTCTTCCGTTGAATTGAGAAATTGTGACGCGAATGCTATTGGCTTCCAACCATCTGGTGTGTTTTGTTCTAATGCTGCCCCCAATCCTGAACGTGAAGCATCACATTTTACGCGAACATCCAATTTTGGATTGTAATGGCTATTTTCTGTACTGTTTGCGATTTTTTCTTTAATCAGATTAAAATGTTTCGTGTGTTCATTTGTCCAGATGAATTTTACAGATTTCTTTAAAAGTGGTCTAAGAGGGTGACATAATTGTGCTAAGTGTGGTATAAATTTGCCGATGTAGGGTACTGACCCTAGAAATGATCTAAGTCGTTTTAGTGTTGTTGGTGGTGGTATTGTTAAAATTGCTGCTGTTTTGCTTTCTCAAGGTGATATTCCAGTTTGTGTAAATTTATAACCTAGCCATTCTATTTCCGATTTAGCAAAGTGAAATTTCTGGAGATTAATTCTTAAGTTGTTGTCATCTAATTTTTTGAGACACTTGTAAACGTATGTTAAATGATCTGCTTCAGTGCCGGTACTAACGATTATGATATCGTCCAAGAAACAGTATGTGTTTTGCAAGCCTATGAGTGTGTAATCCATAGCTTTTTGAACTTCTGCCGGCATATCTGTAAGTCCATAAAAACCAGTTTTGAATCTATATGTAACATTAAATTCGCCACATATGATGTTAAAATTACAGTGTTTTGCCGTGTCGTGATGCAATTTTAGTTGACTATATGCATACTTTAAGTCTAATGTGGTGAAATATGCGTGTTGGCCGTTTTGTGTATTTGTAAGGTGTTGTGAGATGGTACCAATTAACATTTCGATATTAGGCATTTTTTATTTATTTTTATGTATTGCTTTATTTAATACTTTAGAATCTAATGCTAGCTTTATCGACTGATCTTTCTTCACTGTGATTACAATCGGGGAGATAAAATGTTCGTCAGAGCAACTAGATAGTTTTTCGATATGATCTTCAGTCTGTAATCTTTCTAATTCTTCTGACACTCTAGGTTGGAGATTTATCGGAACACGTCGACCTTTTTGATGCTTTGCTGTAAACTTTTGATGAAACTTTGATTTCGCTACAAGTGTTTTAGATAATCCAATTCTTGATACTAAATGTGGAAATTGCGTCGCGATTGTCTCCTTAATTTTACATGTAGGATTATTGATGTTATAAACACATTTACCAGTTTCTGGTTGTTGTTGAACAACTGCAAGTCCCAATGTAGTGAACAGATCTCTTCCGATGATATTTTTGTGCCCATCGTCTACCACAGTCAGCATTGCTGATGTGTCTTTCCCTTGATTGTAGATTGCTGTGGTTTCCAAGTGTCCAATGACTTTGATTGGTATATTTTTGTGCCCATCGTCTACCACAGTCAGCATTGCTGATGTGTCTTTCCATTGACTGTAGATTACTGTGGTTTCCAAGTGTCCAATAACTTTAATTGGTTCGTTTGAGAAAGTTTTCAAATTCCTTTTTTCTATTGTATCTGTCCATTTGGCTGATTTTGTGGATCGGATGATTTTTTGTTATGATGCTGACAGCACTTCCAGAGTCAATCATAGCAGATGTTCTTATTTCCCCCATTTGCACTTCCACATTCAGTGGTTCTAATTGATGAACTGAATCAGAAGAAATCGCCACTACATAGTTATTTGAATCACTATCATAGTTTGAATCGTACACCTGTTCATACAATTGTTGATAGCTTGTTATATAGTTGACGGATTCTTCATCATCACTTTTTTCCGGCGATTGATCGATTTGGTTTACATTTGATTTTTGAGTTTTCTGTATCGGATTCTGCGACTTTTTCGGTTTGCGGCATTTTCTGGCGAAATGACCCATAATACCACAATTATTGCATTTCTTACCATTCGCGGGACAAATCTGCTTATGATTGTGACTCCAACGGAGACCACAATTCGTACAAACACTCGTATATTGATAATTTTGAGGGACAGTTGGGTAGCGTGTGAAGTCTCGTTTTGTTGAAGATCCATTCGCGTTGCGATTGCGTACTGGGTTACTATTAATGAAATTCACAGAAGTAGTACCTGACATCAAGTTTTGGTTTTTTTCTGCTGATTCTGCGCTCCCATTTCCATTTGTATGGCTATCTCTAATGCTTTTGGTGGTTCTACTGTTTCCTTCAACAATTCTTTCTGAGTCTCGTGATCAAGCATATTTAATATGAATGCATCACGAATCAGCGTAGTTTCTTCACTTCCAAGATTGCAATTTTCCGCCAATTCTATGAGACGACCATAGAAACTTTCCACCGACTCTCCTTTTTGCTGCTTACACGAGTAGAAAACGAAGCGATCGTAAGTTATATTACGAACCTTTGTGAATGAGTCCTCCATTGCCCGCCACAAGTCTTTAAAAGGTTGTTTCTCTATCTGAAAATGAGGGTATTTACTCTTGAAGATTCGCCGACCCTCTGTAACAATGCTCAGATATAGCAATGATATCGTCTTCTGCTCACAAATTCCCGACGGTTTGTCTCCACAGAGGATCCCAATTTCTTCAATCTTTTACAACGGTTTTGTCAGTTTACTTTCAATTGCTGATTTCGAACTTTACGATCTCTTTCCGTTGCCTGTGTGTGGTTTTCTACCGGGTCTTCGTACGTAGGTTCAGGTGGGTAAGTCACCGTTGCAGGGGGATCATTTAACAGGGTGTCTAATTGTGTCCCTTCCTTAGCAAGTAGAGCCAGTTTCCATTGCTGCGTCCATTTGTCCCACGTCAAAGGAGGTGTTGCTGTCAGTTTCTCCCAAAATGCTTCTATGTGGAGTGGTGTTTTCTTTGAGTCCGCTGCTGGCTGCGCCATGTTATACTCATACGCAATGAGTATAGTCAATTGAATTGCAAATGCTCTCGTACAAGTTGAGATAGGCACTTACGCCGCGAATGGCAAGTTTAGTCGTTACGTTCAAAAGGTTACTTTCTAGAATGGGCAATCGCGGTGCGATTGACTCTAGTCGAAACTGCTGAGCTCAAATGAGAAGCGTTTGCAAGAATTAAATTAAACTGAGCGTTAGCGCTGCCAATTGGGGAATGAAGAATAAGAATGATACAATTTAAGAAAGAAAGTTTGTTCAAAGTTTAATCACGCATAACGGAAGCAACTCTTGGATTTGTTTATATCGTGAACGAATGTATTTCCTTTACAGACAGAGTGAACAGAAAAAAACTGCTAAAATGGGAGGAAGTGTACATCAACTGAACTCAAATGGCATTTGCCCTTCAAATGGAATTTACAACAACTAAATAAATTAAAATACGGATATGGATACGTGAAGGGTATCCATTGCCGTATGACAGAATCCAGGCTATTGAGGTGTGCATTTTTCCAGAAAAAAATTGAAAAAAATATAATAACCACAGCTCTTTCACGTTTTTTATGGCTTTGATCGCTTTGAATTATTTAAACAAAAAATGGAGGTGGTATTTGCGCCAATCTAGCAGATAAATTATTCTAGCAGAGAGCTTTACAGTGGAATGCATAATTTCAAAATTTACGGGAAACAATTGATTTATGAAATTTGCGAATTGATCAGTATAGTCAGGCTCTCTTAGTGTTCTAAACAAAAACGTAGAACCAGATGATCAATTGTTTGAGCCTTAGAACGTAACCGTTGCTTTAGTTTTCTTGTAGAGTAGTGTCTGGTTGTAACTGACGTATCATTTCGCGTGTTTGTACCAAGTTCAAGGCTGCTTTTTTGTCCCCAACCATGTGTCCTTGGTTGTCTTCGAACAGAAACTGGTAAATGTTTCGAGAAAATTAACATCACCATTACTTGGGCACTTAGATTTTCCTCCAACAACGAAAACCATTTTTCATCTCTTTTCCAGTCCTTGCGTCAGTTAAATTTCTGATACTTTTCTTCTTCCATCAGTTCTCCTGACACTTTTTGTTTCCTGTTCATAATTGTTAATTTTCTCTCTTCCTTTTTTCCTTCATTTCCCCATTAACTGCTCGCATTTGTCCGGTCTTCAGTTTGCCGTTGGCCGCCTTTGACAAAAAGATTCTTATTTTGATGCTCTTGAGATTTGATAGCCAAATCAGTCACGCTAATGTCCACAACCTGTGTGATGTTGGTTCACTCTAATGACAACTTCACTTTTTCAAAGCAATCCGCGGTAATGCGTGTCTACTTCTGCAATTGATCGCGCTGCACCAGATCCTCTGTTGGTTAACTCTTTTTCTTTCTCGTTCATCTTTTTTTCCGTATATCCTATTCATTTTTTTCTCCAGTCTTTTCATCGATTTCTCTTTTGTTTTCTTTTTTCTAATTCTATTTTGCTATGGTTTCTCAAGAAATGGTTTCTCCTTCTGATGCCCATTTCTTGTGCAGCTTAATTTGTTCTTCAGTTTTGCTTTGGTATAAACAACGGTGGTTTTATCGTCAATTTATCCAAGTAAACGTTGAAGATTTTTCAAAAGATGGTTCTGTCGAATGACAAATTTAGTGCTTTTCTGCACAAACCGAGTTGATGGGTGTCTATTATAAGCCTGCCGTCGAGATAATTGTAGCTTCAAACCAAATGTTACGACATGCGGAGCCGCAAAGACCACAGACCTCGTTATCTTAATTAAATTTATTCAAAAACACTTGCATGTTGATTGATAGTCTGTTGTTATGACCCTAACAAGAACAAATGCACTTTTTGAAAAATTTTGAGCCAGCTGTAATTTAAGATATGAAAAGTCCTATACTGAGCCAATAACGACAATTCTGTTTTATTTTCCAAATTTGTCCAATTCAATCGGCTGCTTAGTTACACCGCAGTTTTTAATAACGTACATCTACAACATGACCGATGCTTCGGTTTTTATCCTGCTGGTCCATACTACCATTACTTCAGTGAGGGGTGAATCGCTGGACCACATGTATAAATTGAGAGTTTGAACTCTTATTCTATTCATGGATATAGTTAAACTGTTAACGGAAATTAAATGCAAATATGAATTTATAAGTTTTCCTTAAATTGCGGCAACTGTGAACCGATCATGGCGGGATAGCGGAATTCTAATGAGCGAGCTAAATATTGTTACGGTAGCACAATTTGAATTTGTTTTATTTTCTTCTGTAACTTAGATAGAAACTAAGAACCTTAGATAGTGAGGTTTGAACTCACCTAAAATCCAATATTTAAGCTAAGAGTTGAATATTTCGTGCTAAGAGAACTCATGGATACTAATTTGCTGCAAAAAATATAAGTTAAGAGTCCCAAAAGGTTGGCATTTGTGAAAAATGGAACAGCAAGGGAGTGTGTTTTAAATTGGAAGTCGTTCGGGACCAAAAACTATTTGTGGTTGAGAGTGCTAGCTCCTTTTTTAATTGCAGACACGTGTTCTCAAAGTTCCCATTGGGTAGAGATAACGAAGCGACAGTGGTTTCAATAGTATTCTGATATTCTCAAGGCGGCGTGATATTATCACGTCATGATGGCATTCTGAAATCAAGTTTGTGATTTTAAGGCAATGTATTTTCAGAACTACTTAGTAGTTTGTGCACTTGATATAATGAATTTTGTTCAAACCAAGCTTGTGTGTCATGCAATATAACCCAATTCTGAAGCTGACAGCACTAATTTATTATGCTCATGTTACTGAGTGTGTCACACTCATGTGGCGTGGTTTTACTTGCTTTGTTGTTGTGTTTTTACGATGGTTTTTTGCTCTCTACCATGTGTCATAACAATCACATTAGTTCATAATAATAAATAGTCATAATAATTCTAATCTATACGCACTTAGAAATTTCTTCAGGATATATCTGAGTTCATTTAAATTAGTTCATCTCGGCACTTTCATTTTTCGTCCATCATTTTCTCGTTTACCGGCTGCTGTCCTTATGTCAGTCCTGCTGTTTTTGTTTTGTCACCTATATCTGATTCTTAAATTGCCGTGGCATTAAAATTAGCGTCTTTTTATTTTGTCCAGACCTTTGTCCATATCATGAGCAGACAATATACATTAATTTAATTTTCAAACAACTGTCCATTTTGTAGTTTATGCAATTCGAGCAAATAGGCACCTGTGAGCATGCAAATATGCAAATATGATCTAATCAGACGTAATTAGCAGTAAGGATACAAAACTTGTTAACATCATAGCTGGCAAGGGCTTCTGAAAAAATTTTGCTCAGTATTATGTATTTCTTATTGTCCCTGAAGGCGTAAATGATTGGATTTGTTACAGTCTGCGCTATTCATAGCTTTAAAACGCTTCCTTCAATTACATGTGCAAGTGATCTTCATGTTTAAATTTTCAATTATATTTGATTGCAATTTGAATGGTCACGTCTTGTAGGATAAAGGGCACCAAAAAATAATCAAACTCACAACAAAAATGTACAATAATTATTAGCTGTAGCAATTTTTGGGCAATTTTCATTAGAGTGCAAAAGAGACCGTAAAAGTATCGATTTCATTAATTTGATTATACATATGAAGCACGAATCAATCTGCTTTAAAAGCAGAAAATATGCTGTACGGAGCTTTTTGGTACCAAAGTGTGATAAATTGCGGCTGCGATTCTCAATTCCAGATACGCGAGTATTAGAAAATTGTCCTGGCTGTTCTCAGTTTTTGAGGCGTAATGGGAGCATGGCACAATTTTTCAGCAAACATCGTATGGAGTATCTCGTATGGAACAACTCCTTGACCCGATAAAAAACACTATATTTCAAAATTAATAATTTGAATTAATCGCAAATTTCCGTATGAAAAACTAACTTTTTTCCTAGGCAAACTATAGCAAAAACTCTTTTTATTTTAGACTCTATATACACACGGGATACTCCATAACGAGTTTGGGTTGATTTGAACAACTCCTTGACCCAATCAAAAATACTATATTTCAAAATTAATAATTTGAATTGATCGCAAATTTCCGTATGAAAAACTAACTTTTTTGCTAGGCAAGCTGTAGCAAAAATTCTTTTTGTTTTAGACTCTATATACACACGAGATACTCCATACGATAGCATACGGTAGCAAAAATTGAGTTTCTCTTTTTTTTCTTCTATAACTTAGATAAAAACTAAGAATCCTTAGATAGTGAGAATCCTCAGATCCAACATTTATACTAAATATTGAACATTTTGTGCTAAGAGAACTCTTGGTTACGAATTTGTTGCAAAAAATTATAAGTTAAGAGTACCAAAGAGTTGAGATTTGAACAAAGGGGAATGGTAAGGGAGTGTGTTTTAATTATGACGTCGTTAGAGAGCAAAAAGTATTTGTGGTTGAGAGTGCGAGCTCCTTTTTTTACTAGAAGACACGTGCTCTCAAAGTTCCCATTGTCTAGAGATATGCGACTGTGGTTTCAGTAGTATTCTGATGTTCTGAAGGTGGCCTGATATTATCACGTCAAGATGGCATTCTGAAATCGAGTTTGTGATTTTGAAACAGTAGATATTAAGAAATACTTAGTAGTTTGTACACTTGATATAATGAACTTTGTTCAAACCCAGCTTCTTTTTCACGCAATATAACCCAATTCTGAATCTGATGGCACTAATTTATTATGCTCATTTTACTGAGTGTATCACACTCATGTAGCGTGGTTTTAATTGCTTTGATGCTGTGTTTTTACGATGGTTTTTTACTTTCTACTATGTGTCATAACAACCATATTAATTCATAAAAATAAATAGTAATAATAATTCTAATCTGTACGCACTTAGAAATTTCTTCAGGATATTTCTGAATTCACTTACATTAGTTCATCTCCGCACTTTAAATTTTCGTCCATCGTTTTCTCGTTTATCGGCTGCTGTCCCTATGTCAATTCTGATGTTTTTCGTTTTTCATTTGTCACTTATTTTTGATTCTTAAATTGACGTGGCATCAAAATTAGCATCACTTAACTTTGACCTCTGACTTAACTGCAAATACCTTTGTCCAGATCATGAGCAGACAATTTTCAATAATTTAATTTTCAAACAACAGTCCATTTTGTAGTTTATGCAATTCGAGCAAATAAGCACCTGTGAGCACGCAAATATGATCTAATCAGACGTAATTAGCAGTAAGGATACAAAACTTGTTAACATCATAGCTGGCAAAGGCTTCTGAAAAAATTTTGCTCAGTACCATGTATTTCTAACTGTCCCTAAAGGCGGAAATGATTGGATTTGTTCCAGTCTGTCGCTATTCATAGCTTTAAAACGCTTCCTTCAATTACCTGTGCAACTGATCTTTATATTTAAGTTTTCAATTATGTTTGATTGCACTTTGAATGGTCAAATCTTTTAGGATGAAGGGCACAAAAAAATCATCAAACACAACAAAAATGAACAAAAATTATTAGCTGTAGCAATATTTGAGCAATATTTATCAGAATTCATTGAGGTTTAGAACTAAATCTGTGATCGTATTTTCATATAGTGCAAGAGAGACTGTAAAAGTATCGATTTAATTAATGTGACATATGAAGCGCGAATCAATCTGCTTTAAAAGCAGAAATTATGCTGTAAGGAGCTTTTTGGTACCAAAGTGTACAAAATTGCGGCTTCGATTCTCAATTCCAGATACGCGAGTATTAGAAAATTGTCCTGGCTGTTCTCAGTTTTTGAGGCGTAATGGGAGCATGGCACAAATTTTCAGCAAACATTGTCAAGTTGTGCATCATTTTGCAATGCAACATATTCTAATGCAACATATATTCGTCGTGCACAACATGGTGATACATTGAAACTACTGATTAGCAGATTTGTGAACTTTTTCAAGTATCGTTTGCTATTCTGTGTTGCCGAAGAATCCAGTGATTAATAAGTGATTAATTTTAATTCTACACTTTCAGATATGATTCTGCTGCTCTCAGTTACTTTATCTTGCTTTCAAATAATTGGTGAGTGTTTCTAAAAGTGATAGAAATTTTATGTAGCTTTACAAGATCTGACGTTGATAATTTCTGATCTAAGACTTCGTTAACGATTTCATGGATGCTCTACTTATCGAAGCAAGCCACAACTCAACAGTAACTGCAAAAAATGGCATAGAATCAGCCTGGACAACAATTTCATGTTCATTTGGACTCATTTTCATGCTTATTTTGTTTCGGAAAGATTTTTTCTTCTAATAATCACATGATGAAATAAGATACTTTATCCAAACACTCTAAAGTTGAAATGACACAATTGTTCTGACCCTACCATCATCTTCTCGATATATTCTTGCAGACAACATCAAATTTAGCATATTTTGGAGTAACTCGCATGATCGTGCTTGAGAACAATTTTTTGTTCCAAAAGAAGCTTCAAGAATCAAACAAAAGTTACGACGCAAAAAAAAATCGGAGTGTTGTCTCAACAACTGAAACTATCGGCACCAAGCAAAATGGGTACAAAAAAAACTTAACCATTTTTTAACTTTTTAGCTGAGAGGGAAGCAATGTTTTAATAGATCGCCAACCAAAAATTTTCCAACCAAATACATCGAGAAAAACAGCTAAATAGACAGTTCACTTATCTCATTACTGGGGCTCATAATAAGGCACGAATGAAAACAACGAAAATCTTTAACGGTATAGATTTTTGTTTTAACTGCTTCGACACGACTTTCTTGAAAAATTTAATTGAAAATTTTTATCTGTCTCTAACTGTCCTTTTTACATTGTCTTTTTAGTTATATGCAGATCCCAAAACAAGAAAAGTAAATTTTTATGGAAAATTAGATGAGCCGTTATTCTGATGTTAGTAGATAGCTGATGGCTTTCATGACAATGAAAACGATTGTTTTCAAAATTAAAAAAATACTTTTGAACTTCGCTTTATGTTCTTTTTATTGCCTATTGGTTACCTAGTCGCGTTATTTACAGTTCATTTTTGACATCATTGGCGTCAAGGCAGGGCGCAAATGTACAAAAATCATTGTTTTTTGGTAATTCGTTATGACTTCACTTGTTTTTTTGCAGAAAAACAATCCAATTTCGGATTTTTGTCATATGTGACAATTTTTTTGTAGACTTAGGACAAATTCTAATTATTTGAAAGTCTCAGTGGTTTCTTCTGTACGAATAAACAAAATCATTTCATTCTTCAATTCATAGATAATGGCTTTCTTCACGGTGAAAATAATATTTCCAAAAACGTTGTTCAAGCCGTCAGGCCGTACTTTCCCATCAAAATATGTTCAATTTTGCCAATAGTGTGTTATGGGACCTCTTTTTCGTGAGGTTATATAACCAGTAGACAAAAATTTTGCCTTTTTTTTCTTTTTTTCTACTTGTTAGATAGTCTCATTAAAGAGAGGTCACAGCTCACATTATTGGCGCTATCGAACATATTTTGGTGGCAAAATATGGCCTGACGGCTTCAACACCGTTTTTTCCCAAGTTTTATTTGAATTTTTATTTGTTTTCTCTATTTGTGGTTCTTTTTGTGACCGTATCAAAAATTAATTAATGACAGGTCCTAATGCTTTCCTAAAAAAATTAAATTATCATGAAACCGTTGGATGTTTTCAGTTGAAATCTTATGGCTTTCATTATTTTGAAATAAATTTAGAAATATAAGCGAATTTGTTAACTTTGCTGTTTCTGTTCTTTTTTTGTCTAATTGTTACCGTTACTTATAATTAACTAGTCCCATATCTTTTCTAGGGGAATACAAGTTTTTTTTGTTTATTATAACTTTATCTGACGCTATTTTGACTTTGTTATGTTTTTGCTGTTATGTTATGTTTTTGCTGTTATGTTATGTTTTTGCTTAACTTTGTTATGTTCTTAAATCGCTTTCTTAATGATGACAGATCTCATCAATCTAATACGGCATCTTTAGTCCACAGAGTTGTTTGCTTTGGAGGCAATCTTTTTGTTCAAACACCATTTTTTGAAAAACACTTTAATTTTGGGGGCTTTCTATCTCTTCCTCATTTGGTAGACCATTATGCCAAAAATGTGGATGAGCGGGGTTAGAACATTATGTGCGATCGCACCTTACTGAGTCTCCTTGTTTCATTATAAAATTAACACACAACTTTCAGGGTTTAATCAACCTCTAAAAACCACATTATCAACACAAACAAACTAACAAACTTTATCATTGAGATAATTTTTTATACAGGTACGGATACTAAGCGAGCAGTCTCGCTAAGTTTTTCCCAAAAGATTTTCTCTCAACTTTTTGAATTTTCTTTAAAATTAATCTGCATGAAGAACTACTTTGAGTGTTCTCGATATTCAAAATTAAAAAAAAAACTAACTATATTTTTTGTATCTCCTCTGAAGGAATCAAAAAATCAGCTCACATTAAATTTTCTATGTTTGCTGGACTTACTGAAAAGGACTTAAAATTGACAAAACAAATAATAATGACATTAACTTTCCCTTTTGCTTTCATTTAGTAAAAATTCATTGAAAGTCGGTAAAAATTGCAAAGCTTTTTTCGTTTTCGTATTATAATAACACTATTGATTTAAAATTTGATGGGTATAAAGCGTTTACACTATGAGTAACAAAAACATAACAATATAAAAGCCGTCTGTGAAGAGAAGAAGGCGTGCAAAATCTTGACTTTACTAACAAGATGATTTGACTTTGGGCGCTTCAGATCATCTTAAACAGACTTTTCATGATAACTTTTATTATGTACTGAAATGAAAGATCCAAGATATGAGACATGAAAAGAACAGACTGGTTTGCTCATACCGCGACATTTTCCTTCTGAAAATATTGTTATCCCATTAAGGCGTTTCATCGGTTAGAATTGGTGAGAACTGTTGATCGATGGATGATCTTCAAAAGAGTATTAATATCCATATACTGATTTGGACTATTGTTAAAAACCATTCCAAAATACCAGGGCCAATTTCACATTGAAGTTATGTCAATTTCAAATCAAGTTATGTCACATGTTTAGGAGCGGATTATGTGTATCTGGTAACGATAATGACTGCCCACGATAGAAATGCGGGCACTAATGATCAAGTGGTTATTCAGGTCAATGACAACCCTGCAAGGATCAAATTAAACAGCAGCAACATGATGACAGACGAGATTCTCGGTTGGAATTAATTTAAGATCGCAAGTTTAAAGATTTTAAAATCTAAGCTTTTTTAAAACTCATTTCTGACTATGACACAGAAGGTATCTGATTACTCATGAATTTGAACTTTAAGATCTGAAAGGCAGAGATTTTTCAAGAGTAGGAGCTTTGAAAAAAACCAACATGAGTTCAAATTGTCCAACAATTTTTGGCACGTTCATAATCAGAGTTTCATGCATTCGTGTCCCGACTTTCGAGCCGTCATGTCTAGATGTTATGAATTCATTTAATCAGTTTCAGGCTTTTGTGAGTTCGTGGCAAGACTTTAACGCGTTCATGTCTAAGCTTTTGTTCTTTTATAATCAAAATTTTATCTGTTTATATCCAGAATTTCATGTGTTCGTGTCCAAAAATTTGCGCATTTGTGTTCAAAGTTTTTTGGTGTTATGTTTAGGTGTTCGTGCGTTCATCTCCGAATTTCCATGCATTCTTTTACATTTTTGTGAGAAAAACTCCAGCTTTGCTATAGTTCCATATCCAACTAATATGGATATATTTTTCTACATAAGACTTGTGAAAAAGACCAACATCAATTCAAATTGTCCAACAGACTTTTGCATTCAAGTGCAGACTTTTTTGCGCTCTTGTACAGATTTTTTTTGCGTTCTACTCCATACTTTCTTGCGTTTATGTCTAAACTTTAGTTCGTCAATGTCCTTAGTTATGTGGGTTTAATTTGAGAATTAGGTTCGTTTGAGTCCAGATATTTGTGGCGCCGCGTGCAAGCCGTTGTTCATTGTTTTTCATATTTCTGATTGCGCATAATCAGAGGTTCCCCAGGTCGAGGTATGAGCTCGAAATCGTCATTGTCCAGACCATTTCGAGCGCACACCAGACTTTTTTTGAGCTAGAAATTACAGAGTCTGGAAAGTGAAACGAGCGTGCTTGTGTCTGATCATGGGCGGATCCGAGTCTGTTAGTTATGTTTGATATGAACAACTCCTTGACCCGATTGAAAATAGCTATCTTTAAAAAAGTTTACTCGCTTATTTCGTACGATATTAACAAGAAAACGAATTTTTTCCTAGGCACGGTAGACAAAAATTTCTTGGCGGTCTAGAATCCAGTTATAGAGCAAAACTTTGGGAATGGTACTCAAATGATTTGAACAACTCCTTGACCCGATTGAAAAAAACTATCTTTTAAAAGTTTACTTGCGTATTCTAACGAAAAAAAAACAAGAGAAGAAACTTTTTTCTAGGCAAGATAGACCCAAAATTCTTGCCGTTCTAGAATTTTTTTTATGAAGGCAAACTTTCGGTATAATGTTCAAGTGATTTGAGCAATATCTTGACCCGATGAAAAAAGCTTTCAATGAAGTTTACTTAAAGTGTAAAGTTCATTTAAAAGATCACTGAATCCTTATCACACCGCTTTGAGCGCAACTCAGTCTGATCAGGATTTTCGGGCACAAGAAACTGTCGAGTGCGCTTGAGTCTGACCATAGACGGGTTGGAGCGCACTTGAGGCTGATCATAGGTGATTTCGAGTGCATTTGATTCCGATCATAGCCGTATTCGAGACTTTTAAAATTGACTGAATTGAACAACTGCTTGACCCAATTAAAAAGGCTACTTTTAAAGAAGTTTATTTATTTTAAATTATTTGAATGATTATTGAAAATGGTTCCTATTAGACAGTTTTAAGCGCAACCCAGTTTGACCAGAAGCGGAGTCCAGGCCAGAAGCGCTCAAAAACTGTTGAGAGCGCTTGTGTTTGATTGTGAGTGGATTCGAGCGTACCTCAAGCGCACAGAAACTGTCGAGCGCGTTTGAGTCTCATCATGACTGGCTTTGAGCGCGCTTGAGTCTGACCAGAGACGGCTTTGAGCGCAATTGAGTCTGATCATAGGTGTTTTCGAGTGCACGTGAGTCTGATCATAGCCGGATTCGAGACTATTAGTTTTTTTTTGACTTGCCCCGATAAAAAAACTACTTCTGAAGCAACTTATCTGAAAGTTCACTAAATATCTTCCTTATCAGACCGTTTTGAGCGCAACCCAGACTGATCAGAATGGATTCGAGCCCAGGAGCTCGCGGTAACTGTTGAGCGCTCTTGAATCTGATTATATTTGGATTTGTGGGCACTTCGAGCGCAAGAAAACTGTCGACCGCGCTTGAGTCTAATAAGGGGCTTTTTGGTCAAATACGGTCCGATCAGCGGCATTTTTGGTCTGGAACGGTTTGGACCAAGACAATTTCGAGCGCCTAGCTCAGCCTGGGTTAAACTTCCAGGTGCAATTTTTCGAAAATGTGATGCGTTCAAAATTTCGTTTGATCATCTCCAGATTTTTGACTTTCTAGACCTTCAGTTCTCAGTTAATTTACAGGTGTTTTGTGCGTTCAGGTCCACACTATCAAGCGCTCAAGTTGAGATTTACAAGTGTTACTGTACACTTTTGCTCATGTCCAAAATACCTGCATTCATCAAATTTTTGTGCAACGATGTTCATATTAATGTCCGTTCGTGTCAAGACATCGTGAGTTCTTCATGTTCAGAACCTTGAACGTTTATAATCAGTCTTTCGTGTGTAATTCGTGTGTTATCTAACTTGGATTCATATACCGACTTTAGCGCGTTTATGTCACAGACACAGACTATCAGGCGCTCACACACGAAGCCCACGCACGAAGTACGCACGAAAGTCCTCAAATTTTTGCGTGCTCGCGTCCAGACAATGGTTGGCTCATAAATAAAAATTAGTGTTTTCTTATCCAGATTTTCATGCTTCATTAGTATCCCTCCAGCCTTTTGCCCTTTCATAATCGGACTTGCGTGTGTTAGTGTCAGTGATTTCTTGCATTCCTGTCCCATATTACATGCTTTTATCTAAAGTTGCTGTCCTCCAGCCCTCTTGCGTTCCTGTGTCGACTTTCCGGCGCCCATTATATGAATTTTGTTGGTTTGTGCGCTGACATTAATCCGTTCATGTCAGAATTTTTATGCGTTCATAGTCAAAAATTCTAGCCATCTAAAACTAACAATAAAGCGGTTTTTGCAGAATATTGTGCTTTTAGAGTCAGAGTTTTGTGCATTTGTGTTCTACTTCGAACTAAGAAAAACTGTTGAGTGCACTTGAGTCTGACCATAGGCGGATTCGAGATTATTAGTTTTGTTAGACCTGCCCCGATAAAAAAAACTACTTCTGAAGCAATTAATTTGAAAGTTCACTGAGCATCGTCCTTATCAGATGGTTTTGATAGCAACCCAGTCTAATCAGATATGGATTCAAGCCCTTGAGCGCACAGTAAATGTCGAGCGCGTTTGTGTCTAATAAGGGGCTTTTTTGTTCAAATACGGTCTGATCAGGGGCATTTTTGTTCTGAGACGGTTTGGATTATTTTTGTTCTGGTACGGTTTGGCATTTTTGTTCTGGGGCGTTCATAATCAGCCTGAGTTAAACTTCCTGGTACAATTTTTTAAATATGGTGCTTTTGCGTCAAAATTTCCAAGTGTTCTTCTCCAGTTATTTGTGCATTCATCATCAAAGTTTCGTGTGATCATCTCCAGATTTTTGACTTTCCGAAGCATCAGTTCTCAGTTAAGTTACCGGAATTTTTTGCGTCTAAGTCCAGACTATCAGGCGCTCAAGACCAGATTTTCATTCGTTAATGTACACGTTTGCTCATGTCCACAATATCTGCTTTCATCAGATTTTTGTGCAACGATGTTCATATTAATGTCCGTTCGTGTCAAGACATGGTGATTTGTCCATGTTCAGAACTTTGGACGTTCATAATCAGATTGAACGTTCATAATCATTAACAAAAATTTTTGCGTTCCTGTCCAGAGTTTCATGCCTCATATGTTCCGTCCAGCAACTTGTGTTTTCATAATCGGACTTGCGTGTGTTAGTGTTAGGGATCTCCTGCATTCGTTTCCCATATTACATGCTTTTATCTTAAGTTTTCGTCCTCCAGCCCTCTTGAGTTCATGTGTTGACTTTTATTAGACTGCGGCACTCATTATTTGAATTTTGTTGGTTTGTGTGTACACGTTAATACGTTTTGTCAAAATTTTCATGCGTTCATAACCAAAAATTTGTGCCATCTCAAACTAAAAAAAGTGTTTTTTTTTTCTAGAATATTGTGCGCTTAGAGTCATAGTTTTGTGCATTTGTGTTCAACTTCGAACTAAAGGAAACTGTCGAGCATGCTTTTGTCTGATCATAGTCGGATTTTAGCGCACTTGAGTCTGATCATTGGTTGTTGCGAGTGCACTTGATTCTGGTTATAGCCGGGTTCGAGACTTTTAGTATTGTTTGACTTGAACAACTCCTTGACACGTTGAAAAAGGCTACATATAAACCGTTTTGAGCGCAACCCAGATTGATCCAAAGTGGATTCCAGCTCAGGAGCTCACAGAAACTGTTGAGCGCGCTTGTGTTTGATCATAGGTGGATTCAAGCGTACAATATTGTTTCCCAGAGTTTTGTGCATTTATAGTCATAGTTTGTGCGTTTTTGTTCAGGCTTTTGTGAATTAGTTTTATTTTCAGATTTTTTTCAATTGTGCTTCCTTTTTCAAGCGTTCATTAATCGTCTTTTGGTAATCATTTTTAAGATTTTCGTGCTGATTTTTGAGGAACCTTTACCAGACAACGGTGCATTTGTGTCCAAATGTTTGTGCTGTATTGTCCAAAAGTTCTTGCTTTTATATCTGGATTTTTGCTTGTTCTCGACACAATTTTTCAGTAATCCCATGAAAACTTTCAATAGGTCATAATCTAAAAGGTAGAGACTATTCCATTCTAAAAATGTTGCGCAAAAAATCAATATCAATTCAAATTGTCCAAAAACTCTTGCGTTTATCTTCATAATTATTAGCTTTTTTTGTGTTTCTCAATTTTCTCCAGACATTGCGTTTGTGTCACTTTCTTCTTGCGCTCTTGTCCAGACTGTGGTGTATTCATAGTCTGAAGTGCGCTCCTCTCCAGAATTTCATCCTTCATATGTTCAAGTCAAGAACCTTGTGGTTTAATAACCAGATTTATTATTCTTGTCTGGGATTTAATATTCTTGCGTTCTTGTCTGGGCTTTTGCGCGATCAGGTCCAGATTTCGATGCTTTCATGTCCAGACAAAAACGCGTTTATGCCACATCTTTCCTGCATTCATGGCTAAGCGTCTAATCATTCAGTTTCAGACGCTGACTTGCTAAATTCTAGACTAGTGTGCTCTCATAATCATTGTTTTGTGCGTTTCATACATCCCTTTCCTGAATATTGCGCACTAATCTGTTAAGTTTTTGATTCTCTGTTTATCGGTTATTCATTTCCAAATTTTTATGCAAATAAGTTCTGACTTTGGTGTGTCTATGCACATTGTTTGGATGATAATGCCCAGTTTTCCATGCATTTGTTTTTAGATTTTTTAGTGTTCGTGTCTCTGTTTTTGTGAAATTATTATCAAATTTCCTTGCGTTTTTGACCAAATGTTTTTGGCGTTTTGGCGCTCACGTTATTGTTGTCAACTTTGCATAATCAAAAACAAAGCGAATCTTCCGAATTTTAATTTTTGCAAAAAAAATAATATCAAGTCAAAGTGCCCAATAATTTTGCTTGCTTACATAATCGAACTTTCATTTTTTCCAGTCCAGTTTTTTGGATATTCTAGCCCCAACGCTCTGAAAAGGGCTACATATAAACCGTTTTGAGCGCAACCCAGATTGATCAAAATTGGATTCCAGCTCAGGAGCTCACAGAAACTGTTGAGCGCGCTTGTGTTTGATTATAGGTGGATTCAAGCGTACAATATTGTTTCCCAGAGTTTTGTGCATTTATAGTCATAGTTTGTGCGTTTTTGTTCAGGTTTTTGTGCATTAGTTTTATTTTCAAATTTTTTCAGTTGTGCCTCCATTTTCAAGCGTTCAATAATCGTCTTTTGGTAATCACTTTTAAGATTTTTGTGCTGATTTTTGAGGAACCTTTACCAGACAACGGTGCATTTGTGTCCAAATGTTTGGGCTGTATTGTCCAAAAGTTCTTGCCTTTATATCTGGATTTTTGCTTGTTCTCGACACAATTTTTCAGTAATCCCATGAAAACTTTCATTAGGTCATAATCTAAAAGGTAGAGACTATTCCATTCTAAAAATGTTGCGCAAAAAATCAATATCAATTCAAATTGTCCCAAAAACTCTTGCGTTTATCTTCATAATTATTAGCTTTTTTTTGTTTTTCGCCATTTTCTCCAGACATTGCGTTTGTGTCACTTTTTTCTTGCGCTCTTGTCCAGACTGTGGTGTATTCATAGTCTGAAGTGCGCTCCTCTCCCGAATTTCATCCTTCATATGTTCAAGTCAAGAACCTTGTGGTTTAATAATCAGATTTATTATTCTTGTCTGGGATTTAATATTCTTGCGTTCTTGTCTGGGCTTTTGTGCCATCATGTCCAGATTTCGATGCTTTCATGTCCAGGGAGAAACGCGTTTATGCCACATCTTTCCTGCATTCATGGCTAAGCATCTAATCATTCAGTTTCAGACGCTGACTTGATCAATTCTAGACTAGTGTGCTCTCAAAATCATTGTTTTGTGCGTTTCATACATCCCTTTCCTGAATAATGCGCCATATTCTGTTAAGTTTTTGATTCTCTGTTTATCGGTTATTCATTTCCAAATTTTCATGCAAATAAGTTCTGACTTTGGTGTGTCTATGCACATTGTTTGGATGATAATGCCCAGTTTTCCATGCATTTGTTTTTAGATTTTTTAGTGTTCGTGTCTCTGTTTTTGTGAACTTATTATCAGATTTCCTTGCGTTTTTGACCAAATGTTTTTGGCGTTTTGGCGCTCACGTTATTGTTGTCAACTTTGCATAATCAAAAACAAAGCGAATCTTCCGAATTTTAATTTTTGCAAAAAATAATATCAAGTCAAAGTGCCCAATAATTTTACTTGCTTACATAATCGAACTTTCATTTTTTCCAGTCCAGTTTTTTGGATATTCTAGCCCCAACGCTCTGAAAAAGGCTACATATAAACCGTTTTGAGCGCAACCCAGATTGATCAAAAGTGGATTCCAGCTCAGGAGCTCACAGAAACTGTTGAGCGCGCTTGTGTTTGATTATAGGTGGATTCAAGCGTACAATATTGTTTCCCAGAGTTTTGTGCATTTATAGTCATAGTTTGTGCGTTTTTGTTCAGGTTTTTGTGCATTAGTTTTATTTTCAAATTTTTTCAGTTGTGCCTCCATTTTCAAGCGTTCATTAATCGTCTTTTGGTAATCACTTTTAAGTTTTTCGTGCTGATTTTTGAGGAACCTTTACCAGACAACGGTGCATTTGTGTCCAAATGTTTGTGCTGTATTGTCCAAAAGTTCTTGCCTTTATATCTTGATTTTTGCTTGTTCTCGACACAATTTTTCAGTAATCCCATGAAAACTTTCAATAGGTCATAATCTAAAAGGTAGAGACTATTCCATTCTAAAAATGTTGCGCAAAAAATCAATATCAATTCAAATTGTCCAAAAACTCTTGCGTTTATCTTCATAACTATTAGCTTTTTTTCTGTTTGTCGCCATTTTCTCCAGACATTGCTTTTGTGTCACTTTTTTCTTGCGCTCTTGTCCAGACTGTGGTGTATTCATAGTCTGAAGTGCGCTCCTCTCCAGAATTTCATCCTTCATATGTTCAAGTCAAGAACCTTGTGGTTTAATAATCAGATTTATTATTCTTGTCTGGGATTTAATATTCTTGCGTTCTTGTCTGGGCTTTTGTGCGATCATGTCCAGATTTCGATGCCTTCATGTCCAGGCAGAAACGCGTTTATGCCACATCTTTCCTGCATTCATGGCTAAGCGTCTAATCATTCAGTTTCAGACGCTGACTTGCTCAATTCTAGACTTGTGTGCTCTCATAATCATTGTTTTGTGCGTTTCATACATCCCTTTCCTGAATAATGCGCCATAATCTGTTAAGCTTTTGATTCTCTGTTTATCGGTTATTCATTTCCAAATTTTCATGCAAATAAATTCTGACTTTGGTGTGTCTATGCACATTGTTTGAATGATAATGCCCAGTTTTCCATGCATTTGTTTTTAGATTTTTGAGTGTTCGTGTCTCTGTTTTTGTGAACTTATTACCAGATTTCCTTGCGTTTTTGACCAAATGTTTTTGGCGTTTAGGCGCTCACGTTTTTGTTGTCAACTTTGCATAATCAAAAACAAAGCGAATCTTCCGAATTTTAATTTTTGCAAAAAATAATATCAAGTCAAAGTGCCCAATAATTTTACTTGCTTACATAATCGAACTTTCATTTTTTCCAGTCCAGTTTTTTGGATATTCTAGCCCCAACGCTCTGAAAAAGGCTACATATAAACCGTTTTGAGCGCAACCCAGATTGATCAAAAGTGGATTCCAGCTCAGGAGCTCACAGAAACTGTTGAGCGCGCTTGTGTTTGATTATAGGTGGATTCAAGCGTACAATATTGTTTCCCAGAGTTTTGTGCATTTATAGTCATAGTTTGTGCGTTTTTGTTCAGGTTTTTGTGCATTAGTTTTATTTTCAAATTTTTTCAGTTGTGCCTCCATTTTCAAGCGTTCATTAATCGTCTTTTGGTAATCACTTTTAAGTTTTTCGTGCTGATTTTTGAGGAACCTTTACCAGACAACGGTGCATTTGTGTCCAAATGTTTGTGCTGTATTGTCCAAAAGTTCTTGCCTTTATATCTTGATTTTTGCTTGTTCTCGACACAATTTTTCAGTAATCCCATGAAAACTTTCAATAGGTCATAATCTAAAAGGTAGAGACTATTCCATTCTAAAAATGTTGCGCAAAAAATCAATATCAATTCAAATTGTCCAAAAACTCTTGCGTTTATCTTCATAACTATTAGCTTTTTTTCTGTTTGTCGCCATTTTCTCCAGACATTGCTTTTGTGTCACTTTTTTCTTGCGCTCTTGTCCAGACTGTGGTGTATTCATAGTCTGAAGTGCGCTCCTCTCCAGAATTTCATCCTTCATATGTTCAAGTCAAGAACCTTGTGGTTTAATAATCAGATTTATTATTCTTGTCTGGGATTTAATATTCTTGCGTTCTTGTCTGGGCTTTTGTGCGATCATGTCCAGATTTCGATGCCTTCATGTCCAGGCAGAAACGCGTTTATGCCACATCTTTCCTGCATTCATGGCTAAGCGTCTAATCATTCAGTTTCAGACGCTGACTTGCTCAATTCTAGACTTGTGTGCTCTCATAATCATTGTTTTGTGCGTTTTATACATCCCTTTCCTGAATAATGCGCCATAATCTGTTAAGCTTTTGATTCTCTGTTTATCGGTTATTCATTTCCAAATTTTCATGCAAATAAATTCTGACTTTGGTGTGTCTATGCACATTGTTTGAATGATAAGGCCCAGTTTTCCATGCATTTGTTTTTAGATTTTTGAGTGTTCGTGTCTCTGTTTTTGTGAACTTATTACCAGATTTCCTTGCGTTTTTGACCAAATGTTTTTGGCGTTTAGGCGCTCACGTTTTTGTTGTCAACTTTGCATAATCAAAAACAAAGCCACTCTTCCGCATTTTAAATTTTTGCAAAAAAATAATATCAAGGCAAAGTGCCCAATAATTTTCCTTGCTTACATAATCGAACTTTCATTTTTTCCAGTCCAGTTTTTTGGATATTCTAGCCCCAACGTTCTTGAGTTCATCTGAATAATCAATAGCTTTCGTGTCAAGTGTTCTCCTGTTTTTTCCAGATTCCTCACGCGTGTCCAATTTCTTGTGCGCTTCCGTCCAAACTGTTGTGTGTTCATAGGCAAAATGTTATGCGCTCGTTTCCAGAAATTCGTGCTTCATATGTCCAGGTAAAGAATCTTGTATATTCATAATCAGACTTTCATGCAGTTTTCTGCGGATTTTCGTGCTTTCAAGTTGCTGCCCCATTGTTTGTGCAATCATGTCCAAACTTTTATGCGTTAACTTTAAGTTTTTGGTTCCTATCTCAATTTTTGAGCATTGATTATCAAAACTCCGTCCATTCTTTTCCAAATTTTTTGGCACTCGCGTCCATGCTTGAAACAGGTCAGAATCTAAAAGGTACAAAATCTTCTACATTATGAGGTTTACAATACTTTTGCGTCCGTTCACAACTAAACCTCCGTTTTTTCTTGTCTTGTGCAACCCTATGTGGACTTTTGTGCATTAACGCTCAGACTTTCATGAAATCATGTGTAGAAATTTGTGCACTCATGCAAAGGCCATCTTCGTTCATGTTCGTAATCTTGCTTGTACTTTTCCAGACTTTCGTGCATCCATGTTCACTCTTTATTGCTATATCTCCATATCTTTGGTGTGTTTGTGTCTAGTTACTGATGTCGCCAGGTTCAAGTTTTCCAGTGTGCTTATGTCAAGATTTATGTGCCTTAATGTCTAGACCTTCGTGCGTTCATGTCAAATTATTAACTCGACTTTTGAGAGGTTATGTTTAGGTTTTTGTGCGTTCACCGGACTTTTCTGCTTTCACTTTCACTTTTCGCATAAAATCTTCCTTTTTCAACGCGTCTGCGTTTTTCAATGAGTTTTTCAAAGTTTTTGGACTTTTCTGCTTTTTTCAATGTTTCCAGGCTATGTAATTTTTTATTCTTTTTTAGGCCACCGAGGTTGCGGTCCCAGACTAAAAAGGCATCCTCAGTCATCAGATGCCCATTTTCGTCTCGGACCTCAAACTCAGTGGCTTACAAAAACGGGGTTGTTTGAAATTGCATATGCATTTTTCCATAATGTTCTACAGACAAGAAGTTCAAATGAAAATTATTGTTTTATCGATCAAAAATGTTTGTTTTATTGAAGTAGCGATCTGAAATTAAGTATAATTGTCTGACGATACAGACGAAGAGGATAGCGTAGATCTGTTCCAGTCTGGGGGCGTGGACACGTTTTCTGTCACTTTGCCGGATGATTTCATAAACTCTGTGCAGATATCAAGACACGATGTAGAAAATCTCAAATTTGTCTAATAATTGTCCCCCTTGGAAGACTTCTTGTCAAAATTGGTAAAAAATTGTACGGTTAATGATCGTTCGGGTTTTACGCGTTTTTTTAAAATCATTTACTGGCAGATAAGTTTCGAGGAATTTATCGCTTTGAGGAATTTATCGCTTTGACCCCTTTTTGAGATTAACGAAAGTTTTTGACCGTCAAAAAGTTGTTGAGTGGGCAGCAATATCCAGGGATAAACTTTTCTGACAGTTTACCCTAAAAGCACCAGTAAGAAACGGTCAAATCAACGTTTAAAAAGCAATCAAAAACAATAGCACTCTCACTGCCCGGGTCGCCGTGTCGACGCTAAAAGACGCAAAATTATATTAAACGGCAGTGAATGTGTTGAATTTGTGCATGATATCTTACATAAATTTGCGTACATATATCAAATTTTTTTCTTGAAATTAGGGTTGATCTTGCATAAATTTTTGTGTTGAATTTAGCATTGATTTTACATAATTTTGAGTTCATTTTAGCGTTGATTCCATATAACTTATAAAGAATGTGGTTCTAAAGAAAAGTGGGGTACGGTGGCACAGTATTCGAAGAGGCAACAAACAAACAGAACTCTAAACCTTGTTTTTTTGTTAGATCTACGCTGAATTCAACGCAAAATTACTTAAGATCTACGCTTGGGAACGCACAATTCAACACATTCAAAATTATGTAAGAAAATTGCGGTGTTTTTTCAGACTTGTCAACGCTAGTTACCTCAGCCCGTTGCAAAATTTCTCTGTCCGGGTGGTCAGGCATAAAGGTAATAGATAAAAAGTCTCTAAAAAAATCTCTCAAAAATTATTACAAATTAACTTTGGGTACGACTTAGTCTTAATTTGTATTGTAATGACTGAATCAGATATAGTTAAATTGTTATTCAAAAAAGTATCTGACAAAGAAGACTCTAGGACAAAAAAGCTATCAAACGTAAATTGCTTCTTTTACGAAAAGAGCAACTAGTAAATCTTTTTGATCTCTAGTATAGGCTACATACGACGCAGAGGTATACCCAAATCGTCACGGGCAGATATGCCCGATCCGTGTATCTTGTTCGTTTTTACTACGTTAATACATTGAAACTGGAACAATATTGAGGAAAAAAGCTACTTTAGCAGAAATTGGCAAAATGGAAGGGAAATTAGAATCCCGTGTTCGCAAAAGTGTCCTAATCCTAGCCGAAAATACAAGTACAAACTTTATAACCTATTTTTCGCACGGCTTGTATCACGCATCTGCTCCATTTTTGTATAAATTTTTCGTACGAAGTGTAGCTCGTACGAAATGTTTTCGTACGAAATCTTTATTAAAGTGCTTATTGCATGCTCAAAATGCGCGCGAATTAGATACCTCAATTCAGCGGAAACGTGCTACAAGATTTTTAACCTACTTTTCGCACCGAATGTTCTTTTATTTCGCAAAGTTGCCGGAACCCATTTGCGAAAAATAAGATACAAAGGATGTCTCCTATTTTCGTCCATTGTATGTATCTAATTTTCGAGCCAATTTCACTAAGGGGGAAATTTTGGGGTATACCTCTGCGTAATGTAAAATATATCTCAGAAGGTCAAAAATATTTCATTAGAAAAGTCGCAAAAATTAATAGAAATAAAAATTTGGTTAGCAAAATATTGCCAATTCACAGAGTTCAAGTCTGTTCAATCATTCACGATAGTGCTGCTGGAGCTAAACTTTAATCAAGGAATTAATTGATGTTAAGTCTCAGAGATTAACCCGGAAAAACATAAATCAAGCCCGGAATTCCCAGTGCCACGCTGAAAATTGCCAATGCGGCGGAGCTCAGGAGAATTGTAAAAAATAAATCTACCTTCTATGACTCAGATTGAATCATTGCTTTTAGCGAAGTATTTTAATAAATTTTCTTTGTCCATCGCAAAATGGCAATGGAGCATATTTTGAGCCATCGACCGGATCTTCGTAATTATTAAATGAGCTGAACACAGCATTTTTTGCGAAACGTCACAGAAAGTTTTTTGTATTCTATTACAAACACTTTGATTTCGAGAAGATGTAAATAGAGCCGAAATATTAGCAAACAATTTACACACAAATTTGAAGGAACGCAAAAAAACTCAATTGTTTAGAATAAAATCCATTACAAAACCCAGTAAGATAATTTCCCAATTGGTTCTGAGTTTCTTATAGTGTGCAATTTGTGTTCTTGTCAAACTGAAAAGTTTCTAAAAAATTTTTAAATCGGATTATGGGTTTATCGATTTTAATTTTATTGATTTTGCCGGACCTCTTTTCATTTCTGACAAATTAGGAATGAAGTTTAATCTAAAAGAATATTTTCATCTCGCCACCCTGGAATAATTTTTAAATACCGGCGTGAGAATAAATGCAATAAAAATTGAAATTAGTTCTCATTAAGTATACCTGAACAAATATTAAAAAATTTGAAGCAGTTTTCATTAAGATTTTCAATTTTTTCAAAAAAGTTATTAAGTGACATATTTTTGGTTTAGAAAAGAAATTTACACTGAAAAATTTTTTTTCCGATGCAATCTACAAAAAACTTTTAGGCTCTATCCTAAATGACAGACAAATTTTTGTACACTATGACATGTAGATATCATCAGAAACAGACCCGTGGAAGCTGAGAAAGATTGAAATTAGAAGCAGTGGACAAAAGTGGACTGTGAATTGTTATTGCTGGTTCTATGAGTATGGAGACCTTGGCTTTAACCCTAGAACCTTGACCTTTGATCCTCCTCGCTCAGTATCTAATTTATGTTAACACACAAGACGAAAAACTATGCACTGCAATAAGAAGTTTATGTTGGGGAATGGATGGTATATAGAGTGCAACCCGTACCCTGAGTGCGTGAGTGTTTGTTTGTGTGTGTGCGTGTTCGTGTGCACGTGCGCGCGCGCGTGTGTGTATGTGTGTGTGCGGTGTTTATGAGTGATTTGCATGCATCGTGTTTGTGCATGTGTGGATATATGATAAAAGAAGTTCGAATTAGCTCATATGTTTCATAGTCTCAAGGTGCTAATATTATTGTTGTCTGTAACTGACTCCGATCAATTATGAATACGTTTTGTCATTTTTTTTAATACAAAAACAATGTACATGATGCTTTTTACTGTTTTCTCGGTTCACATTTTCCGCCCAAAAAGATTGCAAGAGTAGGGCAGCAATGGGATACGTTTTTAGGAAATTACAACCCAAAATTCCTACTTCTTTTTGAGCTGCAATGGGCTGGCAAGGGGGGTAAAATGATGTATGGGTTAGAGGGTAAAAAATAAATTAGGTTGCGGAAGGGACACAATACCCCAAAATCTTACAAAAATTTGCCCCCTTGTCAGACTAAAAAACGTTGGAGTGGGAAGTTAATTTATAATTCACCCCCTCACTCTTGCATAAGTTTACACCCCCCCCCCCCCCTTGGCAGATCAAACTTGGAGTGGGGTTAGTTTACCTTTTACGATATCACTCTAACATCATTTTGACCCTTGGCAGCCCAATGAAACCCAAAATAAGTAAGAGTTCTGAGCTGAATGTGTCTAAAGAACCCTCCTACTGAAGCTCCAATCCTACACCATTTTAACTCCGGTACAGCCCGACTCTTACAGTATTTTACCACCTCTTAAACAGTTAACCAACCCTCTTATATAATATTACCCTCCTTGTAAGCTGTAATCTTACATTGTTTTAGCACCTTTCTCGAAGACTGACAATTTTTGTACTCAACACCTCTGTACTCTCAGTTGACTCTCCCTAGCTTCCAGACCATCAATGCTTGTCCAACTCTTGACGGTTCATCTATTTAAATAATACCTGTAGGAATTACGGCTTCTCAACAATATATCCCTCACTTCGTTTTACCACCTCGGCAGCTCAATTATTTCATCATTTTACCCCATCTGAACACATTACCCCCCTCATAACCATCCTCTCCTACATGGCATTTTTGGCGGGGGAGTTTATTCCTAAAAACTGCATCCGAATTTGCCCATCGCAGCCCACTCCTACATCGCAATTTTGGCCAGGGTAGGGTTACCTCCTCAAAAGTCCTCCCATTGCAGTCCATTGCAGCACATTGCATCCAGATTTTTTCTCATTGCAGTCCGTTTAATCCTACATTTACGTCGAAAGTTTTGACAAAAGGTTGTAAATCCTCCCAGAGCAGCCCATTGCTGCCCGCTCTCAAGTTAAAATTTTGAGCTCAGGATAATAACTCAGACGACTTCACATTGCAGCCCACTCTTATATCGCAAATTTGACCAAAGGTGAATATCTCAAAAGGTCCCGAATTGCAATCCACTGCAGCAAACTGTTACACTACTACATCACAGTGTTGAGTGGGGGATAATTTCTCAAAAATTCCTCCATTGCAGCCCATTACAGCCGACGCTTACATCGCAATTTTTGAAAGGGGAGGGATAATTCTTCAAAGATCCTGCCATTGCAGTCCATTGGAGCTCGTTGCGGCCCACTCTTACATCTCAATTTTGATTGTGTAGGATTAATTCTTCAAAGTCCTCCCATTGCAGCCCATTGCATCCCCTTTTTACATGGCAACTTTGGCCAACGGTTGTAATTCCCTCAAAATTCCTCCTAATGCAGCACCTTGCTGCCCACTCTAACATCATAATTTTTGCCAGGGGTAATACCTTAAATGTCTTTAAATTGCAGATCACTATACTATCGCAAATTGGCCAGGGGGGTGACTCCTCAAAAGTCCTTTCATTGGAACCTATTGCAACTCACTCTTTTATCTCAATTTTGGCCAGGGTCTATTTCCAAGAGAGTCTTCTCTTGGCAGCCAATCGCAGTCTACTCTTAAATCGCACCTTTTAACAAGGTAATTCCTTAAAAATCGTCACAGTATAGGTAATTTATTTTGCCCCCCCCCGACCAAATCAACCCCTTAGACAAATTACCCCCTCTCTTTTAACAAAATGGAAGGACTTCAGGCAGGACGTTTTTGTTCATTTGATGATGGAGTTGGATTTTTTTTAACAAACTCAAATTGCATATGTAAAAAAACAACTGATTTAATCTCGAGCAGAATCCGTTCCACACGTATTTGACTGCCATGAACCTCGCTATAGTTCTCATTTTGACGTATGCATAAAAAGTTTGCTGAAAAAAAAACAATGAACAAACACTGAATCGCTCCTGATATCGAAAAATGCTATTAAAATGAACAAGGTTCACGGTGTAAGTGATAAGTTCCTATATGATTCCATTAACTTGAAAGTATTTTAAGCGAGTCAAATAATTTCGTTGCTCTCTAAAGAAATGTTCATGGCTCTCTAAACTTATTGTTACAAAAACAAGTTCAGAAACAATGTGCAAAACAATATTAAAAGAAGCAGACTGCGGCTGTAGATTAGTCCAATATCAAAGATCTTTTTCGGAGCTGATTTTGACGCGGACCGACAGCGCAGTGGGAGAAAAGAGAAGAAGTGTTGCAAATTATGAATTGAAATTATGAACACGTTGTTGTTCAAACTCTAAGTAGGTTCTCAAACAATAATGATTTTCAAGGTTCGAGAAACAAAATGGAGTGCCGCCCCTATTGGCAACATAAAGGCGTTCTTTGTCTTCATTTTTTTAAGTTTTTTTAGGTTCAGTGCAAAAAGACCAACATGTTGAGGTCATGTGGTAGGGTTGTGAATAAAAACAAGGATAACATCTTTTAGATTTCATAACTCCCGACTTTTGCCATTTACCTTCGAAGCGCCAGAAATTCGGCTTGATGCAAATATCTTATTCCTAACGGTTGGAGAATGGTATCAAATTTTTTACTTTCATTGGAAATTTATTTTGAAAATCCGTTTATGGAGCAAAATCATCATAAGCTCCCCGCAATGGTTTATGAGAAAAACACAGAAGAGAAAAAATGTTTGCAGGTTCTGCGCCCGTAGATTTTATACTCACTTTTGAAGAGGGTGCCAGCTACCCATCAACGAATTATAAATCAACGAGGGAACCAAATAGCCATAAATCGAATTGTTCGGTGCGTCAAAAACTCAGTTTCAAATTTTAATTTTTTTCCAAAAAGGTAAAACGTAAATTTTAATTTTATACAAAAAACAAGAGGGTTCAAGCCAGAACCAAAATTTTTTTATGCCAAAACTTTTATTAATGAGTTTTATATATTTATTTCAGACCTTTAGTACATAGAACCAATTTTCGCTGCTGTTGAAACTTTACTCAACGACACATTTTGAGAGCAGAGACGTACTGGCATGCAAAATAAAAACAAAATAATTTTAATTCTTCGTCTCCTCGTGTCTGATGAAGTAATTGACCAAGGGTGATACAGCTTGTCAAAGCAAGTTATTAATATACAAAATGAAACTTTTAAAAGTTTTATATTTTTGTTAAAATAATGGAAAAATGGCATGACAGAGCAATCTTTTTGTTTCTGCTTGAAAAAAGCTGCAGTCGTCAATCTTCAAAAACTATCTTTAACTGTTTTTTTTTGGATAAAACGATTAGCACAAAAATGATGTATTTGTCTTTAAATACTCCATTTTTATCATTTGTTTTCTTAAGACTTCTTGGCAAATCCTTTCTATACAATTATAGATGATAGTTTACTTTTATAGATGTTTTGTTTGCCCCCAGCACAAACATTTGTCATTTGAAACTTATGAAACTTTTTCTTAAAACTTGCATTTTATAACTCCAAGAAGAAGCTTCAAAAAGGCTATGTTGAAGGAATTCATTCCTAGTTGCCTATACACCAGTTCACAGGGGACCTTAATTAAACAAAGAGGCCTGGTAATGTGAAAACGCACTTAGGATTCCGACCCCGCTCATCCACAATTTTGGCATAACTGTTTACCAAATGAGGAACAGAAAGAAAACCCAAAAAATTCAAGTATTATTCACAAAAATGGTGTACGAACAAATAACTCAGTGGAGTAAAAAATGATGCATTAGATTGATGAGATATGCCAATATCAAGAAAGTGAGTCAAGAGCAAAAGCAAAATCAAACAACAACAACAAACATTAATTACATCAAAAAATTGGTGTCCGTTTTAAAACACAAAACTTAAAAACAGGTCAAAATATTGTCACAAAAAACTGAAACTAAATAAAACAATTTGTATTTCACCAGAAAAGACATTGGACCAGCCGTCTATAATAAGGCTTGGTTAAAATTAGACAATAAAGAACAAAAACAGTAAATTTGAAAAATTCGCTGTTTTTTTAAAACAATTACCTTCCAAAAAAATTCGCATTTTTTAAACAATTAACTATTGAAAACCATTAGAAATCAACTAAAATTTCCCATAGATTCAAGAGTGTCAGTGTTTCTATTAAGTGGAATAAAGAACTGTCGGTTTTCAATTTTTATGCAGTTACAAAAAGAACAAAAAATAGAAAATAAACAAAAAATCAGTTCTATTTTGTCAGAAAACAATTTTGATGCCACAAAGCCTTATTTGGCCCTCACAATATTTTCTATTGCACGTTTTTTAACACCAAAAAAAATTAAATGACCCCTCATTGATGAAAACAGGTAACAAGTAGACAAAAAGAAAAAACAGCAAAATTGATTAAAACTATTTTTTTTTCGAAAAAAATTCCCCAAAGACATGAAAGCCATTAATTACAAATTGAAAAAATTAAAGAGGTTAGTTTTTTTCTTCCACAGAAAGCCCTTGAGACCTGTAATAATCCAGAATATATCTTGCGTCCAGAAATATAGTAAAGAACGACAAAAAGCAATAATTAAATTACTTTTTTTTGTGAAAAGAAAAGTCAGTAAATTCATAAAGAATTCTTTAAAAACATTAGATTTCATGAAACAAATCCTTTTGACACCTTCCCCTGACAACATTATTGTTATATTTGGCTTGTAATTAACGCAACTAGCTAACAAACCGACAACAAAAGGAACAAATTTGTGAAGTTAAAAAGTCTTTTTTATTTTGGAAAACAATTGTTTTCAAAATCGTGAAAGCCATCAGCCATCTCCTAAAATCAGAAAATCGAACCATTTTTTTCAATGACAGGTCAATGAAACTGGGTCATTTTACAGAAAATTTCATACGACTAAAAAGACAAAGTAAAAACGACTGTTGAAGACAAAATTAAAAATTTCAATTAAATTCCTCGGGAGAGTATTGTCGCCGTTAAAGCCTGACCCTATATCCTTAACGATTTTAATAGCATCGATTGTGCCTCATTGTTTACGTCAAAAATGTGATATTTGTACTGTCAAGAACGTGATAATGTGAGAAGACTAGAAAATGTGAAAAATGGGCAAATACCTGCAAATAAATAAACTACGAAATCTAGTAGTATCAAAGTCATAAAACTATAAATTAAGGTGTAAAACTGCAATAAAGATTGAATGTGAATTCAGTAGAACGGAGAATCATTCTTTCATTGCTGTCACTGAGCTAAAAGTTGACAAAATTAAGAGAAAAAGGAGGCAAAGTTCAATAAGCCATTATTTAGTTAAAAATCAAATATTTTTGAGAGTCAAAACGGCCATAAAATGTCAAGTAATCAACTAGATACAAAAATTTGGAGCTAATTAGTTAGCAAATTGGACATATCACTAGTGAGTTTTGATTTCAAAAGTTCTGTTTTTTTCAATAATATCTAAAAAAATCAATTTTTTTTAATAAAAAGGACCGACTGATTACAATCCAAATTTTTTTTTGGGGTGTAACAGACCGAGTGTTGTCCAAAACTAG
Source organism: Convolutriloba macropyga (assembly GCF_964194025.1). Classification (NCBI taxonomy): domain Eukaryota; kingdom Metazoa; phylum Xenacoelomorpha; order Acoela; family Convolutidae; genus Convolutriloba; species Convolutriloba macropyga. Next base: position 44,818,592 of record NC_134477.1, read on the forward strand.
CTCTGCTAGAATTGTTCGTCCATTAAGAACACTTAATTGTTCGAATGTTATAGATATAGGTATTTTGTTAGTTGAAAAATCAGAAATAAATGCTGCGTTTTTGATAATCAACAAGTAAAGTTAGCAAAAAACGGCCAGGTTTTAATTACGGACCACTCGCAACAAAAAATGAAGTAGAAATGACCCTTTTTTGAATTTACGATGATTGTGTTAGTGGTGTTTGGGTGTGTACTTCCTGCAGGTTTAATCAAAGTGGACTAAAGAAACTTATTTCGTGCTGTTTTTGATGAAAAATTCGGAATTTTGAAAAAATCAGCAGGAGTTCTTGACAAAAAAATCAAATAAATTTGCCAACAATATTTTTTCTGTCTTCAAAGAAAATCAACAACCCTTTTTTTTAATAAAATTTAACAAATTTTAGCAAAATTAGTGAAATTTTAGTCAAAAATTCTGGAAAATGTGAATAAAGTCAACGGAATTCACTCTATTTTCTCAAAAGTTTAAACCTCAATAACTCACTGTAAGAAACGAAAATAAAAAAATCTTTCTATTTTCATGTTCTACGCTGGACAAGCTTTCTAATGATTCCAGTTGCAACTCTGTATAATGAATATATCGATCGGCCAAAATCGTCTGAACAAAAAAAAACCAATTTGAGCATATAGTTCCCCCCTCAAGTGGGGTCGGAACAAATATGTATTGGAAAAAATTTCTGATGACTATATAATATCACCGTCACAGTAGCTGAATTCTTTCCAACAATTTGACACAAAAACTTTCAAAGAATAACATGGATAGATTCGACAAGGTTGTCGCATCCGGCTTGGTTGCCATCGAAATATCAACATCCTTAAAAAAATCAAGAGCTAGACAAACAGGGCAATACGCTTCGCACTGTTAGATTTGCCAAAAGATGTACTCGTGAACAGCAAGGTATTTCATTAAGAATTTACGGCTGCTTGACTATGATGAATGCTTTTTATCACCTCGTTCTCTTATGAGATCAATTTGCACTTCTTTTTCTGATACTTTTTTCTGATAAAAGAACTTACGCGGCCTAGGTTCATGGCATCAATTTGATGCCGGTATTGATTCGCGGCATTGACTTACCAACTCAGAAATTGCAAACAACTCTCGTAAAAAGTAAAAATATTACTGCTCAGTGATCATTTTGGCAGAACTGTTTACGCTCACTTAAAAAACCTGGCAATTGGACTTGATCATCAAGCTCTTAATTGGAGTATTGTAAACAGAATTTGTTTACACGGCTGAAAGAAGACAAAAACCTGAGCGCAAATTCTGAGCGATAACACATAGATCAATCTAGACTACAGATAAAATAAATAAATAAACGCTAATAAGCGGTATGGATTGAGGACGCAATAAATAAGACCCAAGTCTCGCAAATAGTTGTCTGTATTTCTCGGACAAGAGTCAATCTGTCCTTCGGACGAATTTTTCAGCACTTATCGCGATCGCATGCAAAGTCGATTCATAGAAGAGGATCAAAATGATCTCGATGCCCTATTTGAAGTATTAGCTGCAGGTACAACAATCGAATCAACAGCCACAACCTCAAAGGTCTGTGAACCTGACCTTCCAAAGTTAGAAATAGAAATAGTGACATTGCGCACTTGGGAAGAACGCTCTAGAGACCTCATTGTTTACAAGAAATGCCATTATGATGATCCACACTGCTTTCCAGAAACTATACCAGCACACGATGTTTTGATACATTTAGCTTCCAACAGATTTAAAGTGGATTAATGATTCCAGTTTTTGAAAAATGTTCCTCTGTATTGAGGAAGAAGCGCGCAACCTAAGTTGGTATCATACTTATAAAGAATAAGGAGTTTGAATTTCATTGCGGTAGTTTTGCAATTCACACTTCAGAACACCAGAAAATGTTCTTTAAGTTTACTTAATGTTTCAGTTATGGTTAATTTTTGACGTTGGAGTATTATTCTTATGAAGAAAGTATTGTACTTTTTGCTGAGAAAATTGAACTTCTGTTTGAAAGCAAAAGATGGAAGGTTTATCTAAATATCATCGAGCAAACACCTCAATGAAAAAATTAATACCTGTATTCGCAAATCTAATGTTTTTCTCGGAAAAAAAGTTTACAAGTTCAGGTGAAATTTCAAAAGTTGTCGATACTTCTTTTCTTTAATTTTTGCTTCATCTCTATCGAAATAGCTGGTGTAAAACTTTAAAAAACTTTAGGCTGCCTGCAAATTTAAAGAGTGACTTATTTTAAAATTGACTCCTGAACAAAGGCTAAGAAAAATCTGAGACTAACGCAAAAAAAACTATTTCATCACGACCTGACACCGCTTTCATTGTTAGTACTTCACTTTTATTTTCTTTTGATTGCGCAGCATCGGCTTTAATTTTTCAAGAACGTGAATTGAATTGAAATTTTAATCATCAAGGGAGCTGAAACAATTATAAAATCTGCAATTTTTTTAAATAAATTTTGTCCACTGCCTAGTGTTTAAAGATTTTTAAAACTAGAGATTTCGTGGACAATTAGAAAATAATTCTTGTGTTTGTTTCTGAACTCCAGGACCATCTAGTACTTCTTTTGTCATTTACACCCGGCATTAGTGTTAAGTAAAGTTTTCTTGGAGGCAAACTTCCCAATCTTGAGCAAACAATTAGAAACCATTCACTGATTGAAAAAATGTTTTGATATACTGCAGATGAAAAATTTATGAAAGTTCCTTTTCGAAAATTTGAGAAAAATCTGTAAGAATTTTTTATTTTTACCTTTTGGGAAATGGTAATGCATCTGTAGCAGTGGAAATACTGAATTTACACCTCCAACCAATCAAAGACTGAGAAGACACAATTCTCTTTTATATAGGGAGAACTGAACTAACTGTAAACAGTCTATTAGTTAGATACACCATGTGTATACCATTGACTCCGGTGCTATACTTCTTAAACACCGTAATAATTGAACTTTACTCTCAGTGTTTTACAGAGTCGGTTAGTCTTAGAGATATAGGTAAGTCTACTTCGCGCGCAGAAATAAGTAGCCCTAGCTCTTTATACGTTAAGACTGTAAAAGGAGCCCACATTTGGTCTGCCTTAACTGGTGAGACCAGTGAATTAACAAACTCTAACCGTAAAAAGAACTTACAAAAAACACCCCTTTATCTCTTCAGAAAGAAACTTAGACCTAGATTATATAGCTTTTTACTCGTTATCTACTTAAAATTTAACAAAAAGGGTAACACAACGCCAAAAAACAAAAACTACTAATTTTTAAACAAAAGAAATAACCAGAATTGATCATCACATTGGTCAACCCTCCTCTCACGTACCGACACACTCGGACGAATTGCAACCAGCTGTTCTTACACAACAGAACAAGCGTCTGATACGCGAAATTCGACCCTTTGAAGTTAAACACTATCAACACCAAGATGAGTTAAATTCACTCTTAATTACAGCGAAACAGCTCAAACATCACTATGTCGCAGTAGAACAACAACCTCATATCTCTTTACCAGAAAAGGCATCACAGGTTTCACGAACAGTCTTTCTTTCATACATAGTTGAAATTTACGGAGCTCAACTCACAAAAGGCTCAGTTCTTTTCATTTCTGATCCATTCACAAACAACTATATCTCGTTAATATACGATACTCTATTTCATCCAATATCAGACAAACTATTTGAATTCCTTAACGGAATATGGTCTGAAATACAACCTTCGGATAGAGAAGGAATATTAACAAAATCTCCTTTAGAATTTCTTCAACTAAATTGCCAGAAACACTCCACTATATATATGATCCAAATTGGTTCCCACAAAGTTTTGTAAACATTCCAGAAATACCATCCGAAACCATCCAAAAATTATCCATTAACCACCATAATATAGAAATTGGAAACTATAATGCGGAAACACAGCCATTTACTTGTACAAATATTCCAGAAAACACAAATACTTCTCTGAAAGTTTCACCAATCGAAAATATGGATACACTAATCCATTCTAAACAATCGGAAAACCGTATGAACGAAACTACTGAAACAGATTTCAGTACAACATTGTTAGTTGATGGAACACTCTTTTCATCACATACGGTAAACACATCAATTGATCTTGAAGACAATGACCGCAAAATAACCCAAATAACAGTAATAACACCAATAATAATTCTACTACAAACACAACCGACAGCAAGCATATTTACTGAAATCACCAACAGACAACCTTTGAACTCGATAGAACTGACACAAAATTCAGATCCATTAAATACAACTATACCAATATTACCGAATGTAAACACACCTTTACCACGTCTACACAGAAAAAACTCTGTACACTTTAACACTGAACCTATTAATTTTCATAACTCAACCCAACCTACACATGGGACTAATGAAAATATTCAAATCACTCCACAACAATTAGTAAATTTTGATAAACAACTAATTTCACAAAATACATAACCAAATACAAACGCACCGACTCCCTATTATTTACAAGCGGCATCTACACTAAAGCCGTCACCTGTAGTCCGTAGGAATACACAAATAATGTATCTCTATATAGGCGGCTCGGTGCCAATGCAACAGTCTTTAAGACCATTTGATGCTACTGATCCTACCTATACAACAGAAGATATTTTGAATGCTATCACAGCAAATATGGTAATGACAACAAAACCAGAGCAGATTGAGTCACCATTTTATGAAGCCTGGATCTTGAAACGAAATGCCATGATCCAAACGGCCCCAATAGGACCAGCACAACAATAGTATTCACATCTTCCACTAGATATCAAAAAGAATTGGCAATCGTTTTGCCGTGAATTTCTGAAAACATTTGATAACCAACAATAGCAAAAGCGAAATTATTGTTAGAAAGCATAACACGTGCTTCTGGTGAACAAATTAAGACATTAGCACTTAGAATAGAACAAATGACTCGAATAGCATATGTTAACAATGCCCCTGATATGCGAAATGCACAAATGAATGACGCACTGGTCAAAGCACTCGATCCACAACTAGCCAGGATAGCACTTAAAAAGATTGCAAATCGCAAATCAACCACACCTTCCACAACTTCCAATTGCACAACTGGTCGAAAATTACACCAAGAAGATATTACAAGAACACATATTGACCGACACAAATTAAATCCAAACTCCACTTTTTCACCCTTAATTAATAACCTCTCCCATGAGATAGATAACCTCACAGTAGATGACGTACACACAATGGAACAAGATATTGCTCACGGGATAAGTGTAGTACGACATAAGTACTCAAACGATCCTAACTTTAAAGGCAAAACACTTTTCCTAAAATTGTGCAAAAAATGTTCACGCTCAGGACATATTATTTCTACGTGCCCTGAAAAAGGGTATAAAAAACCACTTGATAAACCTAAATTCCAGAAACAAACGTTTAATCAAGCAATGAAAGGCAATCAAAACCTTCCCAACAGACAAGTCACATCAAATATTTTGACAGGTAAACAACTACCGTTCTCGCATGGCTCTCGCAGCAATAACAGAGAACACCGAAATAATTCAAGACACAGAATGAATTATCACAAAATAACTCAAAACCCTACTATGGAAACAGCAATTTTGAACCACCGGGTAGAAACGGTTCACCATACCCAAGAGCAAACTTTCAAACCAACTCCCAATATAATTCTAGACCACAATCATCTCAAAATAACCAAGAAAGAAATTGCTCACGACGACAGTTCTCACGAAATAGACTTTGTAATGTCAGGAATTACATTAATTCATTGCTAGATCCAAAACAATCAGACAACACTACGTCAAACACTGAAAATGCAGACACACCAAATGTTTCCGAGGAAACACTCCTCGAACAACAATTGAATGATTTACTACTTTTAGAGCTAAACGAAGACACCCAAAATGAATATTTCAACTGCCAAGAGGAATGTAATACTCTCACAGAAGAATACATTCTTTCTACTTCCTGTACAAACAATATATGGGTACTCCCACTTACAAAATATACACAACAAACAACTGATAATAAGAAAACAATCTCCCCACCGCATCTGGAAATAGATTTTCTTCTAGACTCTGGTGCAACACTTAATATATTAAATACGGACACTTGCAATGAAGTCAAAGAATACCACAAACTACAGCTAAAAGCAACAACATCTGTTCTCTCAGCAACAAATAATTCCAAATTACAGTCAAGTCGTACAATAAAACTTGCAATATACCCCGACGTAACTGAGAGTCGACCTCTCAAAAAAACTTCATTTACATTCGTTTTTCATGTATCAAAGTCCAAGTTTAATATTCTGGATACATATTTCCTAGAAAAATATGTAGATTCAATAACTTTTTCATCCCATACATACGAGATCAAACAAAATAATGATATCATATCACTAAAATTTTACGATTCTTCAACCCCATATTATTCACAACTATTTCCAGTAATTGGAGATCATTCAATCTACTTCAAGCTCTCTGAACACCGCATTTTAACTTATTTGTAACCGCATATGAATGTAAGAATGAAAATGCAAATGGTACCAATGTTTATGCGTCTGACTTTTCATTCATACCACTACGCAAAAAAAAATGTTTTTCTCTCTAATGGATATAAATAATCTCGAATATCCCTATCAGTCGTTTATTAAAATACTAATAAAAATACTTTGAATCACCCTTTAACACTTCTTTAACACTTTAAAAAGAATAATTGGATATGCACAATAAGATGTTTCACTTAAAGACTATCAAACCACAAGGTATCGCATAGATGAACTCATGGAACTCATGGATGCTTACACTTTAAATTATCTCACCCAAGGTACACCAGAAACACTTAAAAAACTATATTGTTTAAATCTCAGTAAACAACAAGAACATGAAGATAAATCACAACAGAAAAATGCAATGAAATAAAATGATTGACGAAACAAAAGTTAGTTGGCCCGTAGAACCAATCCAAATTATTTGAACACAAATTAAGGGCCCAATTTTCTCTATAGCCGATATGAACAGTGCATATAACCAAACGCCACTAAATTATCACAAAGACTCACGAATTATGTGATTGCTGGACAACAATTTTGTTTTAAACGCCTATTCTACGGTATTTCTATTGGCCCAGCAGCTTTCTCATCTTTTATGAGCAGCATTTTTAAACCATTTATTAGAAACAACAAAATCATTACTTATCTTGATGATTTTGTCATGCAAGATACAACAATAGACACAATGTTACAAACACTCACTCAGTATCACACTATTCTAAAGAATGAAAACCTCAAAGCCGCTCCAGATAAATCTTTCTTTTTCTTAGACTCAGTTAAATTTTAAGGATATCAAATTCAAATTAACCACATACATCCACTCAAATCAAAAGTAGACGGATTTTTGAAGTTACAACCACCTCAAAAATAAAAAAAAAATTCAAAATTATGTAAGAATTCTCACTTTTATTTTAAAATATATATAAAAACTACAAGTCATTCTCAGACCTTTTTATCTCCAACTTTGAGATACAACAGATTTTAAATTGTTTCCTGAATTACAGCAAACATTTGATAGAGTAAAAAAGAACATACGGATAGAAAACTCCTCCTTGCAACGCCAAACTCAGAAAAACCCTTTTATATCCTCTGCGAAGCCTCCAACTACGTCGTTGGAGCTGCACTCCTACAAAAAAATCAATTTGTTAAAATCGAATTAGTATTAGCAAACTCTCGTCTATTTTCAACCACAGAACTTAGACTTTCCACCATTCTTCGCGAATGTTCAGCTATCATCTATGCACTCTCAGAATACGAGTTCCCTTTCCAAGGATCTAAATACCCAAATGTGTTATACACTGATCATAAACCAATTTTTTTTATTCACACAAAAGAAAAAGTCAAATCTATAAATTTGGTTTATTCTTTTGTGTGAATAAATTTCACTTAATTCTAATGAAATTTCCGAACTTACACATAGTTTGGACAGAAGGGAAAAACCTTTCACTTCCAGAATTACCCTGCCGCTCACTAACGACTACAACACAAGACGAACACCGTCTTCGTACAGTTAAAATACCCGATGAGATTAAATTCTTTATCACACAGTATCAAAATACAAAACCTATACAGTGTCAATACGCTGTATCAGAAGAATACATTAATTCAATATCTACAGACACTCATGTAGAATCACCACATGTAGAATCTCCACACTCTCTAACCTATCTACAGATGAAGGACAATTATTTCAAAGTACAACTAGAAAATGATCTTTACCTTCCAGTTTCATATTACGAATTTCAGACCAAAGCACAATCTTTAGATAATATACAACAACAAAAAATACAACAATTTGTAGAAATCTACTCACTCCCAGAAATTTAATCTATCATAAAACACACGGATGTTACACTGAACACAAATAAAACAGAACCCTTCACACAATTTAATCACGGCAAAAATTATGCCGAATTAATCAATATTAGAAAATTTTCACTTCCACCAATGGTTGACTTCATCCCAAAATCTCCAATTCTCTATAAATACTTCTACGAAGAACAAACAGAAATAAATGATATGCTTCTCTGTGAAACGCAACAACAAGACCCAGTTCTCAGACAATTTCTATTTTGGAAACGCTACAAAAATTTTCCCCCACCCCTTCACTAACTATACGAGCGAATAAAGGATTACTAAACTATTATAGACGTTTCCAAAATTTAAGCATTAACGAAAGCAATAATCTCTTTTATTACATACAAGAAACAACGTCACCCAAAATTTGTCTAACACTCTCTCTTCTCCTAGTCATGTTTAACAAAGCTCACTCTCATGATCTTTCGGGACACCCTGGTCGTGAAAAAACACACGCAGCAATCACAGAAAATTACTATTTCCCGAACATTAACACTTGGATGGCAATACTTATACAATATTGCTTGAATTGCCAAACTAGCAGATCCATGCCAAACCTCATAATGGCACCACAACAGCCATTTTTAGAAGTTTCACCATACTTCAATCATCGTATTTCAATGGATACAAAAGGTCCAATCTCATCGTCTTCTGACGGGAACTCTTACGTCTATGTTATTGTAGACGCATTTAAACACTATGTTGTACTCCACCCTTCTCCCAAAAATGATGCCACTCAAGCACTCACAGTATTGTTTGACCATTGGATTGTCAAATTCGGAAAACCAGATACTTTGGTAACAGATAATGGAAATGAATACATTGACGGAGAATTTACACATTTCTGTCGTATATATAACGTACAATTCAAACCACGTACGCCATATGCAAGGTCTAATGGACTCGTTGAAAACAGTAACCGCCAATTGAACACATTTCTACGCACAGTCTTAGACTCACAATATGACACTTGGTCACAGAAAGTAAAAGCATTTCCGTTTGCATTCAATTCACAAATTAGGACCAATATGAAGCTTTCACCATATGAATTTGTATTTGGTCAAAAACCAAAGAAACCTATAATAATCAATCTATCTTCCACTACAGATAGCTTAGCGAACTGTAAACCCACAGAAAATTCATCTTGTAGTTCTTTACCTAACCATACACACACTGACCACTTAGGTCATCACCCTCAAATTAAAAAGTTACAGAAAGGAACCTTAGCACATTGGTTTCTCAATCGTGAATAGATACACTCGGAAGTTTATAATGAAGTACACAATTAATTAAACCAAAACAAACTCTTACGCACATTCATAAATCGCCGTTTCGGAACGGCGCAGCCACTTAATATAATTCTTATGTTTTAGTTGTAAATAAAGCCACACAAATCGGAGTATCGAAAAAGATCCAACCACAGAAGATCGGACCTTACAAAATAATTGATACTCCTTCATTAGTTACTTATAAACTAGAAGATTTTTCTGGTAAACAAATCACCCGTCATAGAAGTAATATAGTACCATATTATCCCAAAGAACTTTTCGTTCAAGAACAAATGGAAAAATATTTCTCGGATAATTTACTATTAAAACTCCATCCTAAAAGACCACCGCTTACCAAGTCGAAGTCTGTCTCGTTCAGTCTAGACAATCTAAAGGTACCATCCACAGATAACCTTCCCCCTCAGTTACCTTGTAACCCGTCCCAAATTCCCGAACTACGGAAAACTACACTAGAAGAGATAATCGTCTTCGACGACAACCAATAAAAGACTACAGAGTCTTTATACCACAATCAAAAATTTCGGCTTCACGAGCAACGAACATTTAAAACATTCACACTTCACTATTAAATACACACCACATCACTCCTCTAGCTTTAAATAGCCGAACACAATTTAGCATAACGCGCTAAATAGCTAGTAAATATAATTTCAATAAAAATACAATTCCCTCGTTCCTTATACGAGAGGGATAATTCGGATAGTTCTTTCACCGCTCTCACCCGTAATACAATTACTCTCACTGGGAAAATTAATTAAACCCCTTAGCACAGTAAACAAAGCAAACGGACTATCTCTTCACCTGTTACCCAGCAGAACCACAAAAACCCCTCCATCAGGAAATGAAAAGAAGAGAATTACAAACCATTCCCCACGATAATAATAAAAAAGAAATTAACTAAAATTTAAGTTAATAACCGACCCACAGGTCGGTCTGGGAACAATTCCCAAATCTCATTTTTATTGCCAACATATGACTCGGTAAATTTTGTACCCGAACAAAAAGTCGTAATCAGGAAAAATCATATCTTCTAAAATCACTTCTCAGTCCACCGCTCTCAAAACTTAGTTGCTTCTCTTTTCTCTCTTCTTCTTTAATGAAATTCACTCAAATATTCTAACTTCATTCTTTAAAAATTCTCTTCTCCACTCTTCTATTTCTAAACTTAGAAAACTCTCTCCCTTTCTATAAGTTTTAAAATCAATTTTCAATCTCTCCTTAACTATATGAACTGTCTCACAGTACAGTTCTTTGACTTCGTTGACATAAACGCAACAGCTCACAGAAGCTCAAAATTGTTCTGCTCACGGAAGCAACCGCAACACTCCAACTGCAAACTTTCAGTATCACAGCCTTGAAAATTCAACTCGATCTCCACGGATCAATTGACAACAATATCCACCCACTATAGATTCAACTATTCCCTTTCAATCTCACAGTACTAAAAGCATCATTCTCGACGAATTTCACCAGGAATGCAAAAAACTTCTCAACATAGACTCGAAGTATTGTTTAAACAAACACCTTACGTGGATTCATTTATATATATCCAAAATTTTAAAACCAAACAAGTCCGCTTTCAAGATATCTTTTACAACCTTGTCCACATTTTATATTCACACACATGTTTTGAATGGGTTTTCTATATTAGAGACTTCAATAACGAACACATTGCTCTTTTCTATTTCCCAGGAACTCCTCAGATTGGATGAGCAATACCAACAACTTGACAAACAAATGAAAATATATATCCACACATTACCTTTTCATTTGAACGAAAAGACTATACAATTGCTGAATTGTTGACAACTTTTTCTGCTGATTTTTTAGATCTCATCTATCTACATAATGTCACCCCACCAGAATCACCCTGCGCAGCAATCGGAGTAAGTGTACCTACTTTAAATCTCTTAATAATTGTTATCCCCAACTCTACTGACTATAAAATTTATTAATGCGATAATTGCCCCACTCTGGGCCAAAGATTATTGTCACAATTTCGTCCTCTAGTTAACTATTCAACACTAACTCAAGTGCTCCCCCCGTCCCAGAATCACCTAGTTGCTCAAACAGCGGAGCAACTAAACAATCTTTACCAAAAAAGTAATCATTTAAACTCTTTACTAAACCACCACATACACAGGAAACTGGGGAACACCCAAACTCAGGCATTACTACTGCCAAATCTGCAGATAGACCTTGTACTACTGGACACTCTCCCCCACTTTACCCCACAATCGGTAAACCCATATCTCCCATCAAAATAAAACGCAAATACACCAAACGCAAACACAACAGCAACAACAAAAAACCACACAAACTTTATTGCCATACTCTGGTTGTCTCCCAACTACAACACTTCCTCCACCTACACTTATACCAGCTCCTCCACAATCATCACAACCTGAAATACTTAATTACTCAAACACTCCACAATTCTTCACTCAATCAGTCAATTTTGCAAACAACGACAAGACTCATAGTTCAGAATTGGCGCAGCCAATTCACACTGTTTCAAATATTAATGAAACCACACATGGTATTAGCCTACTTTCTGACACTTCAATTTCTGATCCAATTGGTTCTGAATTTCTTTCACCTACTCCATCATAAATTGCGAATAATCCTTTTAATCCACCACAAGGACCGATAACAAATATTGAACGCTTATTATCACAAGCACACTGTTATCCCTCTTTTAATATAGTCATTTCATCACCTTCGTTCCAAAGTTAATTACCGCTCAGCTTTCCGGGCACACAGCCGATTATCACTCTAAGCTCAAACTCACCTACACCAGATCCAGATCAACATTCTCTCCACTGTATTGGGAAACAACCCAATACGACACGAACTTACCCAACTCTGCCACTAAAACTAAACCCTAAGTTTATTGTTCCCCCACCCGCCCTCTTTGGAGACCATAAGAACGGTAAAAAATTACATAATTGGGCAAAACAAAGAATATCTAAGCCATAAAAGATAAAACCCGTACTAAAACAAAGAGCTAACGAATTATTAAAACACTCAAAGATCACTTTCTCTGTTGAAATTGTTGTCGAACAAGACAAACATTTTTTTCACCCACAAGCTGCAGCAGCACCAATCTTTAGAGTCAAAACTAATTCATCACCCTTTATTCGTCAAGAAATACAATACAAATTCGACAGATACACGAAAAACACCGCATGATATTTTGTCTTCTATAAACCAAACTGTGGACTTTCTTACACATGTCCACTACAACTTTAATTTTCATATTACTTGATTTATTCTTCTCATGTCCACTCACAAAAACAACCATTTAAAATTGACCAACATAATATTTCCACACCCAAAACAGGCATACAGGATCTTGTTGTCACACATTATGATTGTTCCCCAAAGCATATCACAAATATGCAGTTTTATAAGCTCAATAAAATTGACGAATTTAAGATCAAGCCGGCCGATTTTCAAATCATCCCCGCCCAAGTACAAATCTTTTCACAAATTCGAACACTACAAGTACGCGCTTACGCCATACACGCTAAACTTAGCGACAAGGAAAGTTTTTGTCACAAAATCTCACAAAAAAAGGCTTTAGGTTTGATCACGATAATTGGTATGTTAACAAAATGGAAAGACTTTTCTTTCCCACAAAAATTGAAGCTCGTAGTGAACTCGCACGCGTTGGTCTCATAAGTAAACAACACTACCACTCTCAAATGATACAATTCGATGTACTAGACGACCCCCGCTGGCAAGCTAATATAGAAGCAAAACAAGGCCGTTTTTACTTGACCGTTATGGACCCTTCGCCCTGCAACACGGAAGCATGGTCTATAAACCACGCGATCATAATTGGATTCCTAACGCCACAGATATTTCCTGGCCTAACTGTCCCGGTAAAAACCCAGAACACGAATATCAAGTCGTCCATACACTAGGATGATCACTCCAATTAACTAACATCACCCTCACCTTTGATGTTGCCTCAGAACACCTGTAATATGGAAAAATTCGCATTAAGTGCGATTTAGAACGAGGCTACTGTCCTCCAAATCACACTAATAAAGCCAAAGTCATTTCGGAACCCGAAAACCACTGCCGTATTCTTGATGTTGGAAGATCACACGCACATAGTATTGAATTTCAAAAACAATACTTCATTTAAACACTTGAAAACAATGAAACTAATTCCAGCCACAAACACATGCCACACATTTATTCTATTCGTTTTCAGAAGCACCTTTATGATGAATCTGCACTTTCACGTATTCAGGTACTCACAAAACCTCTATAAATGTAACGAAGATCGCCCATATTATGCCACTCAATATCAAGAAATTTTATACAATACCGAGAAGGTTTTAACTTTGTCTCGGGAAAACCGTCACCCGACTTTGATGACATACACATAAAAGTTCCTGAAGGACCACCCTCTTTAATACCCTATACGAAAGCAAATATCCGTGATGGATATGTCATTCCACAAGAATCACAATTATACCACAAATCAGAAAATCATGAGTTATTCAGAAAACAAAATTGGTTTGGTGCAGTTCACCCTAATGTTCAGATCGATGCAAAACTTGATAACGCGATTAGTCGAGTCTTGCTTGAGATGGTTCAAACAAGCTTAAATATTTATAAAAAACTATGTGACTTAGATCGCGATCTGAAACAAACCGCTTTTATTCTACTAAATATAATTACCTCTCGTTGTTTATTTTATGACAGGACAGCGACACACATTCGCTACACTTAAAAGTCAAAAGGCAATTTCACTTTACAATGCAAATTTGTTTCATCACCCCTTTATGTCTTAGAAAATCAATGCTTTGAACGTATTCCTATGTACTACCAGAAAAAATTACAATTTTTCGACCAAGTCACTCAAATGACCTATCCTGGGTCTATTATAGCACCATGTAAATCCGACAATTTTGATCATCAAATCTCACTCAACGCAGACGGTGATGACACATATGGCTTAACACCCTACCCAAATAAGGCGCGAAACCCCGTTAAAACTTTCACGCATGACGAAGTTGAACACCGCTTCACCCACGCAGATTTTAACGCGCAAAAACGTGGAATATACAGTCAACACGATTGGACTAAGAGTCAATAGATAAAATGAAATTTAACCAATTAGTCGATGATGCAGCCGAAATATTTGAAGTAGCGCAAGCAGTAAATTTTGCAGATCTTTTTTGCACAATTTTGCACAAGTACAAGCACAATTCGCACAATTATGCACTGAATATAACGATTAATTTAACAAACTCTTTATTAACGGCAAAGAATTCACCCTCCGCCGCCTTGATTGGCGTGACTTAATCAATGGCAACTACTTAAAAGATTCCCTCATAGGAATCTTTGGATACCCTCGGTACGTTTTAAGAGAAATAGCCATAATATGGACTATTTTTAATTTTTTACAGAGCATTTTTGGCCTATTTGGTAGTGCATTTAACACATGTAATTTAAAATAGCTTTTTGGGCCAATTATCACATTGACTAAAATTATAAACTCCTAAGATTTTTTGGAGAATCTTCACAAACAATATTCCACGTACTACAATCCGATTCCAAAGAATATAAACCACCATCACCTATAAAACGTCGTAGACATTAATTTGACAGTTGCACTCCACACTCTCAAAATGAATTGAATCTATTACACAAAAAGTTTGAAAACTTCTATAAGAAAATCTCTTCTCCTGTAGACAATAACTCAAATAAACGACAGACTTCCACTTTACCAGCTTCTATTTATCAACGCTATGAAACACCATATGACTCTCGCACGAAACCAGATTTTCAATCCTTACACTTACAAACTTTTCAACCCAATAAGCGTAAACGCTCAGGTGGATTTTCTCTTCCACGAGACTCTATTGAAAAGATCCTGACTATCAGGAAATCCAAGAAGAACTCCTTTTCAACCTTCCAAGCACTCGCCTTTAACACCCTTTTTGTTTTAGTAACTCCACTGCAGTTCCCACACACCAGGAGGGAGAATCACCTATCCCTCCAAATGTCGACCCTACGGCATACGACCTCTTCATGCTGGAGGTTGACGACATTCTGCCCTCACCGCTCACTCCACTGGTACTGGCACCTACAGTACCCGTACCAGTTTGCGAAATGCAAAAATCGGCCCTCTTCACGATGGCCCAATCTTCTCCTTAGCCACAGTCTGCGGACACCGCAATTTATGCGCGGGTGAACCCACTGCCTTCACCCGCCACCTCTTCCTCGATCTCAGGTGAACTTCACCTATACATTGACAGAGACACGAGTTCGCCCTCGATTGCGACTGGACAGGCCAGCTCGTCATAAGAGCTGGGACTTGTACAAACCTCACAGCCACCCTCACTCAACTCCAATGTACACACGGTGTCAGTATCACATCCACCACCTCAACAAACGAGTATTCCTTCTTGGGCCGATGAAGTGGAACAATCTGGCCATTCCACACCAGAAACAGTCGTCCCTAATTGGGCCTACTTTGGTAGGATTCGTGGATTACGACCACGATCACAGCCAATGGTTTAACCACCGCCAGTAATGCCCACACCGCACACACCACGCCCACCAGCACCCCCACTGCGGTACGGCCCGACTATACCAACTCTCAGGCCGCAACAGCCTTTCCCTCAGCCACCCACTTATGATCGACACACGTTGACAGACAACTACCCATGTACTGACCCCTCACCTAGGAGGCGTCCACGAGCCGCAACACACGAAATCTACCCAGTTCGTTCCTCACCAATAGAGGCTTAAAGTCACCTGCTCGTCACACAGCGAGCCCTTCACGAGGCCCACAGCCCTCATCTTTTAGCGGGGGAGCAAACCCCTTTGCGCCAACACACGGAATCCCCCACCGGTCACAGGGACCCAATTTTTGTTTGCATGAATTCACAAACCCTCTCGGCATCAGAACCTTACAAGGTATACATGTGCCAGAGAGGATCAACTACACTTCCACCCTGCCTCAAAATACATTGAAGCCCACAGGCAGCTCCTGTTCTCTTGGACAGTTGGAGAACGAGTATGCTTAAGATGGACGGGATAAAGACCTGCGAATCGAATTTCTCCACTTCACTCTAAACGCTCGTTTCACGGAACGATTTTGGCATCTGTCCAAGTACTCCTTTGCACCTGCAGATCGCCCAAACAATTACTTCAATACCTTCTTCACTTGCGACACTGCACCATACAAAATCTATCAGAAGTACGACTCTTTGTACTTGCGATTTGGTTTCTTGCATCCCACACAGATGGATGTAAACAACACCACCCACAAAGTAAATAGAGTGAAGATGCTTCACACGATGCGCAACTACTTATTTGTGCAATATCACTTTCAACACACTAAACTGACATCACACCACTAAATGAACTATAGTTATATAATTCAACCCAACTATTGTGAAGGCACCCTACGTAATTTTGACCCATTCAAAGATTTTTTCATTTTCTCTCCACTCTTTGCAAAAACTAACCTCTCCATCCTCGTCCCGTTAGAATACCTACAATGTGTAGAGGGAGGCACCACAAAATGCATTCATGGTCACACCTTCAAGCTCCTCTACAGGGTCTGGATGGTGCACAAGTTGGATAATCGGCAGAAATCACAAGAGGAAACACAAATATTCATTCACCTCCTCGCGTTGCAACCACACTGTAACGCTGATCTGTATCCTCGTGCCATCGCTGCTTGTCTGGCGCGTGATACGGAATTCCTTGCCTTCTTCCGTGACCCAGACAATTGAGCTCCGGACTTCGAGTTCGAATATAGGACGTAGGCCACAGTTCTACAGCACACCCTGGGCTCACAGTCCCACAGAAACTCAGAGACTCACTGCTCTCAATACTCACCTGAAAATCTTTTTTCTTCCTCTTCTTTCTACTTTCACTTTCTTCTTTCTAAAATTATAAATTGACCGTATTCTTCTCTTTTTCCACAAGACTGAAGATTAGGATCAGTTCTTTTCTTCTTCCTGCCGGTCGGGACTTACTAAAGAAGGCACTAAATTCGACATTAAAATTTAAAAGGGAAATTAGCTCACACAGTAGCTAAGCGATGGATTTCCACCAGAAGGTATGCTGGTAAATCCGACTGGTTCAAACCTTGTACCAAGTGGAGATAAACCGAAATCTCCTCGTACAAACCAGACAGAGATTACGGACTACAAGCGATCCTCCAACTGGGAACAAATCCTCACTACATTGAGGGCAGTGGGGCATACTCTAATAGGACAGACGTCACTGGACAGCACGCCTTGTAACTGGCATCCTTTTTGGTTCTACAATCAAGACGAACCTCTTCACTGGCGACACTAGTCACTACTTCACTGACAGGGATTCCAGACGTCGACACAAGTCACAACCCACTTCAGAGAGGGCACAACTCATCACTCACTTCACTCTACCCCTCAACGATGATGACACATTCAACGTATTTCTGCTACACTTCACAAATACGGATTTGAAACTCTCAACCCCGGATGGATGTAGCATTGGAAATACTGAATGTATACCTCCAACCAATCAAAGACTGAGAAGACACTATTCTTTTTTATATAGAGAGAAATGAACTAACTGTAGTCAGTCTATTAATTGGATACACCACTAACAGAATCAACTTACAGATGAGATCAACTAAAAAATATTTTGTCCCAACACAATCCCAACTTTTTCCCAACACAATGGAAACACAATCAACATTTGTCAGTTCAGTTAATTTCTCAGTTTCTAGCAAAAATTACCTATGAGTTCTTTTGATACCCCAAGTAGCTGCTCCACGGCTTAAAATTTAGGAAACAATTCAAACACTTTTTCACGGATCTTCCCAGAGCAGTGCTTTGAAATTATGCGCTTAAACATTATGAGGTGTGAGGGAAAGGGGTTCTTATTATGAGGTGTGAGGGAAAACAACACAAGTGTTTTGACCTCTATGGGCGTTGGAATAGATTTGCTAAACTATGAACACACGAATTCAACCTACGGAAGTGAGTATCAGTTATTTGTTTTCATAATTTTCTGAAACATCTTTTGACGTTTAAAGTATATTCTGCTCGGACGAACAAAAAAATCAATGAACTCAAGCCTAACAAAATTTGCATTAAAATGATAAACTAATGCTATCACTAACTATTCTTAACCAATAAATATGGTATTTTTCATATATAGATGGCAAATAGTTGCTAATTTAATTCAAATTTCTAGCTAATTTTTAAATACTCGTGTTTTAAATTTCTGCCCACTAAAGAAAAAGTGTGTTGCATGAACAGTAGTTATTTAATTTGAATTTGGAAAGCATACTATCATTTCGATTTGATTTCATTAAACTTCAAATTTGGCTGATTTTCATTTATTCATTCTATGTCAATGAATTATTCAGCTGCTCAGAGACAAAAATGGAATTCGCGTTGATTGTCTTAATTTTGCTTCATTTGCCGTATTGAGAACGAACTTTTTTTCATGGATGCCATATAAGTAGGAATAACAATTCTTCATTTATTTACCCGATGAAATATAATCGAAAGTCACTGAATACATTGGTTTCGCTGACCCGGACATAACGCCAAGTCAATTTCAGTACTGTGCAAGTCTAAATCCAAGTCTCATTTCATTACTGATTCAGAACTATGATCATGTCACTTTTTACACTTGGCAGTCTAAATCCAAGTCTGGGCTGAGACTTGGCAAGTCTAATCCAAGTCTGATTTAAGACCTGGCAAATCTAAATCCAAGTCTGATTTAAGATTTGGCAATTCTAATTTCAAGTCTGACTTAACACTCGGCAATTCTAAATCCAAGTCTGATTTAAGACTTGGCAATTCTAAATCCAAGTCTCGGCTAGCAGAAAAAAAACGTCAAAAATAGCCGGGGAAACGTCAAAATTAGCCGAAAAAAACGTACATGTAAAAAAAGCACACTATTACCAACAGAGGGAAGCATCGGCTCCTGATTAAGCTGATATGGTGGTACAGCCAAGTTTGTATGGCCATTACTTTGACTGTTTTGGCTGGAACGGTCTTCCTCTGGGTCAACTTGTCCTCTCAAATTTGTAACATTTTTCAATGCTGTATCATAATTGGAACAAGAGGGCCTCGGATTAACATGGGCATCCTCACGGTGGTTCCTGTTTAAAGGATTTTGCCCCGAGATATGTTGTTCAACATTTGCCAAATCTGAAAAATTTGGCATTGAAAAATCGGAAAATTCGGCTCGAAACAGCTGAAAAAATGGCTGAAAACGGCCCAGAACACCTGAAATACCCTCAAAAGACCCTCCCGGATTGCTACTGACACCCAATGATAAATTTGGTATGCCCTCGGCATAATATGCCAGCACCCCGGGAAAGTGCCCAAAAAGTATTGCTAAAATCGTGGCATGTTGCGATTTTTTTTTGAATTTGAAATTTTCACTCGAAATTTTTTGAAAAGTTGGTTTTGACTTGGGAATCAACCTCCAAGTGTTATCCAAGTCTTGGTTAAGACTTCCCCGACTTGTAAAACTTGTACTTAGACTTGCCCAGTACTGGAAAACTAAATAAGACTTGGATTTAGACTTGCCTAGTACTGATGAAGACTTGGAGTTCGGTCCGGGGACATTTCAGGAAGACGCATTTAAAGTGACTGACACAGAATCTTGAGAATTTTGTAATGTTTGGCTAAATTTGCTTACAAAACTTTTCTTGATTAAACTTCAAAATTTTGAGTTAGCTCAATCGTATAAACAGTTGATAGATGCGTTTAAAGTCTAGACTGAGCTCCTTGACCGAACGTCGCTATAACCAGATCAAAATGAACGCGCAAGGGGACGTCGTGTATTACACTTCACAGGTTAGGTAAGAGGAATGAACTCACGAAAGTCTGGACATTGGCAATTTTGAACGCACGAAAGTCTGGAAATCGGCAAATTTGAATACGCGAAGTCTAAACAATGACAATTTTAAACGTCAATGTCAGCAAAAGGAAATCTCTACAACTTTAAACGTAAACCGAAATCTGGACGGGACAAAGTGATCTGTGAACGTACAAAAATCTAAACACAGTGATCGTCGAGCAAGTCTAGAGTTGAAACACGCTCTGCTATCTCTACTTGAAATGGATACATTAATTATAAAAATGGTGTCTAAAACCTGTGACATGAGCGCACGAAAGTCTCGGTATACAAACATTTGAACGCACAAAGAACGTACAAAAAATTTGAACACACGAAAGTCTGAACATAGGTGCTTTTGAACACGGGAAAAATGTTGAACGCACGAAGGTCCACTGAGCTCACAAAAGTCTGGACATACTCACTGTTAACTTTTAAACGCACGTAGAATGCACAAAAATTTTGAGCACTCATACGTGTTTTTGAACGTACGGAAAATGAACGAAATTTTTTGAACGCAAGTATGTCTGGTAAACGCACGCAATTTTGGAGCAGAACGCACAAAAGTCTTTACATACTCGCTTTTGAACGCACGAAGAGCGCACGGAAAGATTTGAATACTGTACGAACGTCTGTACATAGAGGCTTCTTTGTCCAGGACGGTCCGGACATATACATTTTCCATCAGGGAAGGTCAGGACATGCCTACTTTTGGTGCGGTACCTCAGCCCTGGGTTACACCAATCTGGATTATATAAAATCAATGAAATGGTTAAAACATAATAGAGTGGTCGGCTTCACATCGTTTTCTGAAAAAGACGTATGCAGTTTGAGTCAACTCGATCGTTCCTTAAAATATGAGGTGACAAGAGTTCAGTAAACATAGGCGTAAAAAATATAGGTGTCTGTAAGGAGGTCACTATAAGATTTCAGAAAATCTTTTGAATTATTTAGTCGAATTAGTCGTCTCAAAATTGGCAAGGTCTCACACAGTAAAATTGTACTTACACAGTTGGTAATTACTTTCGAGTATTCTAATCATATTGTAGGATTGGGAAATTCGGTCAACTACACGCTGAGATAGTGTCTCTGCGTCATTGGTTTAACGAAATAGGGTTTACCTCTTTTAACATCATCTCAATTGGGCCTAATATCCTGGTTAGCAATACCAAGCTACCATTCAATAGAATTGTGTATGATTCAACTATAACATTGACAAGTCAGTTGCAAATTCAGTCAAGAAATTTGACTTTGAAACGGAGAATTAAAACAAACTCTGTTCGAATTGTGGTGTGGAATTTTTGCATTTCTGTTCGGAAATGTTTTTACAATTGATAGTCCTCATCTCGTTGTGGAGATCATCAGTCGGTAAGTAACACTTTTCACCAGAATCACTCTCAATCAAGACGAAATTAGTCATCAGTTATTTCTTGCTGCTATAAACAAACACTGCATTGTTTATATATGGATGACCAAATTGTTTACAAAGAAAAGAGTACTAGAAAATAATACTCAAACAGCGTCCTAAGTTTGACCTTCCAATTAGCATATCAAGTTTCTCCGATAGTTTTTTTTCACTATTGCCAGTAGCAAGAATCGAGTGGGGATCGTCATGTGACCAGCACCGCATTGGCTCAAATATCCGGGTCGAGGTTTGGTCAAAAAACAATGTAAGAATAGCGGTGAATAGCGATAAAAAAAACTTTTTTCACCGCAAAGCGCCCGCCTTTTTTAGCGCTGAATGCGGCGAATTTTTGTAAGATTTGCGGTGTTTAGAGTTAAAATTTTTTTTACTGCTTTCCTTTCAAAAAAATGCCGTACACGGGTTCGAACCTCTCACATCTGGCAGGTCAACAATTTCTTATTCAACTGCTCCATCTGTCACTTACTTAATTGATAGTTCCTGTGGATTTAAGACAAGCGTTGAAATTTGCGGTGAATATTTGTAAGATTTGTGATTTTAGCGGTGAAAAATATTTTTTCACCGCAATCTGCTGGTGAAAAATTTTCTTTCACCGCTTAGCTAAGTTTTTTTCCGCTGCATTCATCGCATTGAGCGAAAATCTTACACTTTTTAGTCAAATTCACCGCAAATCTTACATCTTTTAGCGATTTTTAGCGGTAACAAATCGACCTGGGTTATGCAACGGTTGTAAATGCAGCAGTTGTTGATTTAATGCAGTATCAAACGGTCGCTATTTTCTCCCAAGCATTGGGTAACAATAGCTCGGGTTGGTTTCTTAAAAAATCATATCAAATCACCAGTCTAGTGGCGTTGCCAAAATAACGTGCTCGAAAACGCAGCGTTACAATGATCGATATCAACATAACCAAAATTAGAATGAATACTGATAGAAAGACTCTCTGGAAAAATATTTGGTGTTGCAACATTCGCATTTGTGAATACCCTAGTCGATTTAGGATGTTAATCTTGCAAGAATCTTGCAAGATCTTGCAAGATTATGCATAATCTTGCAAGATTTTCTTGCAAGATCTTGCAAGATTAACAATTTTTTGCAAGATTTTCTTGCAAGATTAACATCCTCTTGCAAGATCTTGCAAGATTAACAACATATTTTGCAGATTTTTTTTCTCTCCTTAACCTATCCTAAACAAAAAAAGCGCCTAAAAAGCCGCGGAAAACCAATCCTATCCTATTTTAGTAACAAAAAAACGTTCCTATCCTAGACCTAAGTCTTATGAGAAGAAACTCAGGAAAGCAGATGAAATTTGAATTTAAAAGAAACAACACAAAAAAAATAAATACATCACATCGAAAAACCAATCTAGCACAAGAAAACAACAGGCAGACGACTCCCTTCGCTGATCTTCTTTTCTTCTTTTTTGATTTTTCTTTGAGTTTTTTTTCAAACAATTTTGTTTCTTTTCATTTTCAAGTGACTGTGGTCTCGTCGTAGGGTGTCGTCTCCTCGTCCTCGGGTGTCACCGAATCCTGCAGAAAAAAAACTGAACAACACAGAACAGCAAAGAAATCCCAAGCGCCTAAGCGCAAGGGTACCCCCCAAACCGAGCCAAAGCACACCAGGGCAAAGCAAAGCCCAGCAGGAAACACCTAAAGCCCGCGCCGAAACCTAAGTGGGGAGGGAAAAGCGAAACGGAAGCGCAAAAAACCTAGCTCCTAAATCGGCGCGGGCAAAGGAGAGACTTCCCACCCTAACCTAAGCACCCTATGGGCAAAAGCAAAGCCCGGCAAAGCAACACCTAAGGCCTGCGTCAAAAAGCCTAGATGGGAGGGGGTACAAAGAGCAACGCAAATCCTTAATCCTAAGTGGCACAGGCAAAAAGGGCAAAGCACGTGCCCAAAACAAAGCAAAGCCTAAGAAGCGCGCAAAAAGCGGAGAGCACTAAGAGTGCCCAAAAACAGGAAAAGGGCGGAACAACACAGCTTACCGACAAAAACCGAAGACGCGAAGTCCATGCAGAAGGGGTGACGACTCCACCACCAAAACCAAAGATCGTCTCAACCACCCAGTGCTCCTCGGGTGTCGTCTCCTCGTCCTCGGGTGTCACCGAATCCTGCAGAAAAAGAGAAAACTGAACAACACAGAACAGCAAAGAAATCCCAAGCGCCTAAGCGCAAGGGTACCCCCCAAACCGAGCCAAAGCACACCAGGGCAAAGCAAAGCCCAGCAAGAAACACCTAAAGCCCGCGCCGAAACCTAAGGGGGGAGGGAAAAGCGAAACGGAAGCGCAAAAAACCTAGCTCCTAAATCTGCGCGGGCAAAGGAGAGACCACCCACCCTAACCTAAGCACACTATGGGCAAAAGCAAAGCCCGGCAAAGCAACACCTAAGGCATGCGCCAAAAAGCCTAGATGGGAGGCGGTACAAAGAGCAACGCAAAACCTTAATCCTAAGTGGCGCAGGCAAAAATGGGCAAAGCACGTGCCCAAAACAAAGCAAAGCCTAAGCAGCGCGCAAAAAGCGGAGAGCCCTAAGAGTGCCCGAAAACAGGAAAAAGGGGGGGGGGAACGACACAGCTCACCGACCAAACCGAAGACGCGAAGTCCATGCAGAAGGGGTGACGACTCCACCACCAACACCAAAGGTCGTCTCCACCACCCAGGGCTCCTCGGGTGTCGTCTCCTCGTCCTCGGGTGTCACTGAATCCTGCAGAAAAAGAGAAAACTGAACAACACAGAACAGCAAAGAAATCCCAAGCGCCTAAGCGCAAGGGTACCCCCCCAAACCGAGCCAAAGCACACCAGGGCAAAGCAAAGCCCAGCAAGAAACACCTAAAGCCCGCGCCGAAACCTAAGGGGGGAGGGAAAAGCGAAACGGTAGCACAAAAAACCTAGCTCCTAAATCTGCGCGGGCAAAGGAGAGACCACCCACCCTAACCTAAGCACACTATGGGCAAAAGCAAAGCCCGTCAAAGCAAGACCTAAGGCCAGCGCCAAAAAGCCTAGATGGGAGGCGGTACAAAGAGCAACGCAAAACCTTAATCCTAAGTGGCGCAGGCAAAAAGGGGCAAAGCACGTGCCCAAAACAAAGCAAAGCCTAAGCAGCGCGCAAAAAGCGGAGAGCCCTAAGAGTGCCCGAAAACAGGAAAAAGGGGGGGGACGACACAGCTCACCGACCAAACCGAAGACGCGAAGTCCATGCAGAAGGGGTGACGACTCCACCACCAACACCAAAGGTCGTCTCCACCACCCAGGGCTCCTCGGGTGTCGTCTCCTCGTCCTCGGGTGTCACTGAATCCTGCAGAAAAAGAGAAAACTGAACAACACAGAACAGCAAAGAAATCCCAAGCGCCTAAGCGCAAGGGTACCCCCCCAAACCGAGCCAAAGCACACCAGGGCAAAGCAAAGCCCAGCAAGAAACACCTAAAGCCCGCGCTGAAACATAAGTGGGGAGGGAAAAGCGAAACGGAAGCGCGAAAAACCTACCTCCTAAATCGGCGCAGGCAAAGGAGAGACCTCCCACCCTAACCTAAGCAACCTATGGGCAAAAGCAAAGCCCGGCAAAGCAACACCTAAGGCCTGCGCCAAAAAGCCTAGATGGGAGGGGATACAAAGAGCAACGCAAAACCTTAATCCTAAGTGGCGCAGGCAAAAAGGGCAAAGCACGTGCCCAAAACAAAGCAAAGCCTAAGCAGCGCGCAAAAAGCGGAGAGCACTAAGAGTGCCCGAAAACAGGCAAAGAGGGAACGACACAGCTTACCGACCAAACCGAAGACGCGAAGTCCATGCAGAAGGGGTGACGACTCCACCACCAACACCAAAGGTCGTCTCCACCACCCAGGGCTCCTCGGGTGTCCTCTCCTCGTCCTCGGGTGTCACCGAATCCTGCAGAAAAAGAGAAAACTGAACAACACAGAACAGCAAAGAAATCCAAAGCGCCTAAGCGCAAGGCTACCCCCCCAAACCGAGCCAAAGCACACCAGGGCAAAGCAAAGCCCAGCAAGAAACACCTAAAGCCCGCGCCGAAACCTAAGTGGGGAGGGAAAAGCGAAACGGAAGCGCAAAAAACCTAGCTCCTAAATCGGCGCGGGCAAAGGAGAGACCTCCCACCCTAACCTAAGCACCCTATGGGCAAAAGCAAAGCCCGGCAAAGCAACACCTAAGGCCTGCGACAAAAAGCCTAGATGGGAGGGGGTACAAAGAGCAACGCAAAACCTTAATCCTAAGTGGCGCAGGCAAAAAGGGCAAAGCACGTGCCCACAAAGCAAAGCCTAAGCAGCGCAAAAAAAAGCTGCGGCAGAACTTACCAAACAGAAGTGAAGAATCCCTCGTGCCCACCAGCCAGCCCCCAAACTGGACCTCACAAGGCCCTCCTCGTGTTGTCTCCTCGTCCTCGGGTGTCACCGAATCCTGCAGAAAAAGAGAAAACTGAACAACACAGAACAGCAAAGAAATCCCAAGCGCCTAAGCACAAGGGTACCCCCCAAACTGAGCCAGAGCACACCAGGGCAAAGCAAAGCCCAGCCAGAAACACCTAAAGCCCGCGCCGGAACCTAAGTGGGGAGGGAAAAGCGAAACGGAAGCGCAAAAAACCTAGCTCCTAAATCGGCGCGGGCAAAGGAGAGACCACCCACCCTAACCTTAGCACACTATGGGCAAAAGCAAAGCCCGGCAAAGCAACACTTAAGGCCTGCGCCAAAAACCTTAGATGGGAGGGGGTACAAAGAGCAACGCAAAACCTTAATCCTACGTGGCGCAAGCAAAAAGGGGCAAAGCACGTGCCCAAAACAAAGCAAAGCCTAAGCATCGCGCAAAAAGCGGAGGGCACTAAGAGTACCCGAAAACAGGAAAAGTAGGAACGACACAGCTTACCGCCCAAACCGAAGACGCGACGTCCATAAAGAAGACATCGACTTTTTTGTATACTTAGGGTGGTCGGTCTCCGCCTCATAGAATTTCCTTCACCAATTCGTGTACATAAACATGAAAAACAAAAGCAGCAAGAGTCAATTTCTTTTTTAAAGTAATCTATGTGTCCCTGCCAGATCACACAGATTGTTATTATCGTTTTTTTTTCAACACCGTATTGCATTTTAAAAGTTTGAAAACTTGCGCAAGAACATTTCTGCAAATTTACGTGATATCAATGCTGCAGCACAACTTTTATCATTGAGACTTTATGATCATCTCTTGTCATTCTCATTGGATAAATTTGAAGAGCACTTCGGCAAAAAAATGGCTTAACATTTTTCAACTTAAGATTTTTTTATTGCATAATTTAAAATATTTTCTGTACCTAATGTTTTGTACCAACTTTTGGAAAAACTTGAGTACTTGTCGTTTGCATTTATCTGCAGCTAAAAAATTTCAATTGTCAGTATCTATGTGTCCCTGTCAGAGCACATTTTTAATTTAAAAATTGCAGTTGGTTTTTTCCTACCGTGCTCAAAACCAGCATGCTCTTCGAAACAATATTTGAGAAAGAAGGAGAATTTTCAATTTTCGTTCATTAAAGTACGCTCTGTAATAAGACCAAATTAATTTTTGGGTAGTTATTTTATGTTTCGAATTAAACATTTATTTTTGCTTTTTACTGAGTTTTTAACTGTTTTCATTTTTTGCTTTCTTCTTGAAAACAATTTTAGGAACAGAAGGATTGAAAGAGAAACAAGCTTTTTTTGTTTTATTTTTTTTCTGTCAACTATTTTTTCTTTGTTTTTTACAAAAACTTTTATTATAGGACAACAAGAATTTTGAAAAATGTTGGTTCAAGAAACTGAATTGTTAAGATCTAGCATGCATTCCGAGAGAGCACCTAATCAATCAACAACCAATTTCTTACGTTAACATAACTTTTCAGAACATGAACACTAGGGGTGAACTTCAAATCTGGTGGTCAATATACTGAGGAACAGAGCGAGCACTCGCTTTTTGCCGTCCTCATTCAAATGCGCCAAATCATATGGAATGTTTTCTTTAAGAAAATGAATGGGCCTCACATAACGAGGACCAACGTAATCAGTTTGCATAAAGTTTTGAAGAAAAATATTAGTCTGTTGTATG
Source organism: Convolutriloba macropyga (assembly GCF_964194025.1). NCBI lineage: Eukaryota > Metazoa > Xenacoelomorpha > Acoela > Convolutidae > Convolutriloba > Convolutriloba macropyga. Next base: position 44,846,676 of record NC_134477.1, read on the forward strand.
GGCTCGTATTCCGTATCTGGCCGATTTAAAAGACCGACAAATTTAACTTCGACAGAATTTTCTTGTAGTCTCTTTGCGAAGCCACACAGCCTAGCAGCAGTTTATAAAGGAGTTTCAGGGGTCAGCAAAGGTTTGTTAGGGTGTTGTGAGATGTCATTGTCTCCTAATAGAAGTATGCAATGGGTGAAATTGGCACAAAACACTACTTCTTCGCCGTTCAAAAAGGCAGCTCGGAAACCGGGTCTGCAATGAAGAGTGATTTTATAGGGCCGGAGAACAACATCATTTTCAAGTTCGTTTTGAATCCTCACCAGGTTGCTGTCCCCGACTATAACGATTGAAGGACTAAAACACGCTTCGATTGAATACATTTTTTTCCCAAGCTGTCCCTGACAGCGCAGCTTGATTTATTATGATTAATTAAACGCAAATTACGTACAGAAGCTTTCATTCAATAACAAAACAAAAAAAAGTTTCTTCATCTCAATTATGCTCGAATCCTTCTCTTATGACACTCACGATGAGAAAATTTTGCTCAACAAAAACTACAGTCTTGTGCTTTAAGTTACAAGTGGGAACCATTTCCATAGACCCTAAACCAAAAAGTTCGTATATTAGGCCAAAATTATCAGAAGTACCAGTCAAATTTAAATCGCGGGCACTAGTAGCAGGTCTACCAACAGCATATGACACATCAGAAATTGAACAGTACGTACTAACACGAAAGAAACGACCGTCGCTTAATGGAATTACGCATTCTCCCAAGTTATTGTTAAGTCTGGAATAGGATAGCGAGCCAAAACATTGACCACTTTTATTGATAAACCTAGAAAAAAAGAGGAAATATTCTTATTATCGCAAAAACGTAGAGTCTCGTTGTCTACCGTTGTCAGCCACTTGAGATATTTTTCAGCTTGATTATTAGTAGTGCAATTAATCGCAGCTTGGTGCTTAATAAACTGTTTAACTATAGCCTCTGGTTCTTTAATTGTCCCTTGAACAGCACTTAGAAGGTTGTGATTTGCAGACTCAAAACAAAAGGCCGAAAAAAGCCAAAGGCGTCCGTTGCGCCTAACCTGTTCACATAAGTGTCGCATTGTATGAAAGTTGAATGACTGCGAATCCACTCCGTAAAGTTCTGAAAAATTACTGAAAAAAAGAGTTATGAGCTCATCTGCTGACTTATTGTGAGCTTCGGTTGCCGTTTGTTCAGAGAGCAGTCTCATGGCTGTGCTGAGCACGCAGAAGCTTTTATACAAAACCCTACGGACGGGAATTTTTCTAAAAACAAGAGGTCCCACATGAAAAAAAAACAATTTGAGATCGAAAGCTTTCCAGAACTTGATCTCATCTAAAGACTTTATTCGGTGCAAAATATCGAAAGGTACTTTAATTTGCATCATTAAATTATTTGCTTCCTTCAATTTTGACTTAGCTAAAGATACAAGCACTTTCGTCAAAACTTTACCTGTACCCAGAAAAACTTGGTGCATTGGATCAATTGGACAATCCCAAGGTAAATCTAAGATACTATTGAGGGGGGTTGAAGACTTAATGCCACATTTGATATCGCTCAGCTGCCCAACCGCAGGCTTTGAAATGCTCATTTTCGCGAAGTTTGAAGGGTTTTGTAACGGAAAACAGCATCCTATAATTTTGCCAAAAGCCTTTTATGAAACAATGAGGACATGAAGAGTAGCCGTTAAATTGATTCATACATAAAACACTTGCCGTCGCTGGCATGTCTGCGACAATGGTTCTGATACGAAAACGTATATTTCCTAAACCCTCAATAAGCATAATTGACTCGCACAAAGACTCGATTTCAAACACAATTAGGGGCAAAAGCTTATCAAAAAGTTGTTTTGATCTTCCATGCCAAAGACCTAGGAGAGAAAGATTTGAAAAAGCACCCCTTAGTCTTGGGGGCAAATTGAAAACTTGAACCCAAGTCGGCCAAACAGATAGTTTAGATGACTTGAAAGCTGATGCACCGTCTACATTTAAAACTAATTGTACCTCATTACTTTTGAAGTTGTCCCATTGAGTAAACCAGGGGTAATCGTCTTGCCAAGACTTCAAAATATAAGTCGAATTTCGGATTAAAATTTTTTCGAGCTGCGTTTTCAGGTCCACACAAACAAACTTACCACTTTCATACACATTAGATGTAAGGGCTGTTAAAAATGGCATAGAAAGTTTAGCGAAAAGATTATTAGGTACTGGAAGTGCCTTAGCAAAAAGCTTCAACAAATCATTTTTTGCAATTTTTGGTAGCTTATGCTTATCAGACAAAGCTTCAAAGTCCTTCATGAAGCCTTCAGTTGAAAGGCTGGCTCCCTCGAACAACTCTGTTCCTTCCTCCTGCACCTGAAAAGCACAAAAGATTTCATTACCGTTATTGAACTGGGTTTGACTGTTTCTTTCTTCAACATTTTCTGTTTCAAAATTACCTAACATTATAGGAGTACCAAAAACGTCCGAAAGAGTTTGATCTTGAGGCGGCTGCGGAGAAACAGAAAAACCTCTCGGAGACGAACTTGTGATCGGGTCGCAGCGAACAGGTGTACTTTTTTTTGGGGCTCAGGGATTGATCAATTTTCCTAAAAAACTGTTATTGCTCAAGTAAGATTCTCGATCAACATTTGAAGAACTCAAATTTTCGTATAGCGCGCGTCTAGGGGGCAGTTTTTCAAGTACAATTCTTCTTATTGGAGTTTCGGGAATAGACGATTCTAAAGAGGAGAAACTTGGTGTCGTAATTAACTGTTCGGTTATTTTTTTGCGTTTTCTTACCGGCTCGGGATCGTTTGGACAAGGGTCACCATGCTCGCTTTTGTAGGGGCAGAGACAATTGATGTTAAACTTGCCAAAATAATGACGATTTTAAAAAACAGTTAATTCATCGCCCGTGCTAATATTCTTTGTGGCAACGCAAACCACTAATCTACCTTTTTGTCTGTATTCGACGTTCGACCTACAGGAAGCATTAACGAAAGAAATTGGACCTAGCATAAGCCATTGCTCATCTCTCATTTTACTGAAAAAAACTGACACCTCATTAAAACCTGGTATTATCTCCGCATCAGTAATTTCTGCCAGAAATCCTATGACACCATTTACTACTTCACCTTTTTGAATATCAGATTTCGTATACAGACCTAATTGAACGTAGTCCTCATTTGGTAAGTAACTTACAGTTTTGTATTCAACCGAGAGCATACTTTTGTCGTACTCGTCGTCAAGGAACTTATGCACTGAGGTGATGTCGTTGTGTACTTCCCCACCCTCGATGAGAATCTTATGCGATGAAACAGTTTCTGTGTCCACCCACTTAGAAGTTAGTTGTTGATCAATTCTAGCTAGCTGTTTCCACGTCATAATGGACTTGGAAAAGTTTTTGGAGGCTGTGAAATAGTAATTCAACAATCCCTGTGCCATGAATCTTAAAAAGCATAGTTAAATTAGTCAGATAAGCTAGAATTTTATTGGGAGAGGGATAAAACAATTTTTCCTGAGATTCTTTAAAGCCTCATGACATTAAAAAATATTACGAAAATTCAATTAGATTGACATTATATTTTGAAACAAGAGGAGTAACTTAGCCAAAAAAGAAACTTTATTAGCGTCCCTGTCAGAGCGCCATTTATTTTCTCGTTTCTTAACAACCTAAAATCAGTTTCGTAATTCAGATCATTTTTCATGCATCATCTTTGCTTTAGCCGAACCGTTGCTTTCTTTCATGAGTGCCGTACGCATTGGCAGCATCCTTTACACGTCTCAGGGCATAGAGGCTGTCCCCACAGAACCGTCTGACTGCTTCTAAAATTTATGTCGTAGGTAAAAAAAATTAAAAACTCCGAAAAAAAACTGAAGTTCGAAAAATTTCAACCTCGAAAATAACTTTCATCTTCCTCAGAGGCTGGTTCGCGTCCGTCCCTGACCGATCTTTGTGCAAACCAGCAAGTTATTTTTCGTTCCTCTTTTGATAGGATGCACCTCGTTAAAAACCTGCCGTACCCTGAGTTGTCATCGCTTGCACCACTGTAGGCCAAGAGATTTCGATTTTTATACATCAGCCGATTATTCGAGTTTTTCCGTTGTTTTTGACTCTGTTTAACGTTCTATGACAAAAAAGATTAATTTTAGTTTTAAACGTAACCAACTACGGTCAGCTTAATTGCTCTCAAGCGACAGGTTTCAAGCAAAAGGGTTTGTGGCCGGATATCCAGTAGAGGGGTGCACACGGGGATTGCTTTATCAATTGCTCATAAAGTTCGATCGTTCACGCAAAACATCAGTCCAGGAAAAAAAGCACAAAAAGAACAACAGGGCTAATATAATTGCTACAAACTTTGTTTGAAAGCAATTTAAAGAAGAACTTACAATTTTTCTCAATGATTTTTCAGCCCAAAGCAAAAAGTTGACTGCATCCACCTGAGCCATGTCTAATTGTGTTAGTGCCTCTTCAATTCTCTTAAGAACATTGACGGCGTTTCCATTCGGGCGAAACCTGGGTTGGTTTTGACCAGGCATTTTTCAACTTTTCAATTTATTCTGAAATCACATTTTGAGCAAACATAAATTCCTCTATAGACACGCACGACAAATTCAGTTGCCTTCACTTTTGATCGAGAGCTGTTAAAAACGTTCGCCAAGCTATTATTTTATTAATGCGCGAGATGAATCATGCAAAAAATTCAAACGATAATTAAGTGGCCTCTCAAATATTGAATGAAGCATACATCAGAACAATAGGAAAGTTGGCCGCAAAACAAGTAGGTCATATTTGTATTATAGCCCCAAAATCAAAATGAATACTAGCCCCATGAGAAAAGTTTTTGTACTTTTGTCCAATGGCACGCAGCAATTGAATAAAACAGCACAAATATGAGAGCTCAAATCTTCAGTTATAAAACACGAAATCAAAAGAACTGGCATCAAAATAGAACAAAAGAAAAAAATCCAGAAAGCCTTTTCGTTTTCAAAAGCAAGCCGTTTTTTAAATGTTCTTGTGTCCCTGACAGAGCACAAGCACACGTATTTCATTGTAACAGCTTTTAAGCGTCCTCTTGACTAGAATCAGTTTCAGGATTACGATTTTCGTTTCAAACTGACTTTCGCTTTCGTTGCATATCCACACCTTGTTGGTTTACGTACCTGAGAATATCACGGTATTTCACCTCATTTAAATCGTTTTTCAAAACACCCATCAAAGCGCTACGAAAAACTTCTGTTCGTTCCTCGTCTGCTGGTTCCCTCTCACCTATGAGCATTTTCCTTGGAGCAATGAAGTATTTTTTCCTTTCCTCGGAGGTCCAAATTTTGTTAGCAATAAGAAGAGCACGTTCACGGGGTGTGTTGCCGCCCAATCCCAAGAGATTAACAACATTATACATCAGCGATTCAACTTCGAAGGAGCGTTCGTTTTCTTCAATCGGGTCATCTCTGTTTTGCTCGGCATTTTCATGAAGCCGGTTGAGTTCCTCCATGGCTTTCCTCCCAAAGGTCTTCAATGAACGCATCACATCTGTAGCGGCGTCCAGCCTTTTCTCAATTTTTGTCATAGCGAATTGGAACCGCTCCCAAGTGAACTCCTTCAAAAAATTATTTAAGAGTTATTGAAAATTTCTAGAGCCAATAGTTTGTCGATTTGAGATAGCAACAAATATTTTCTTAACAATCACAATGGCCATCAGTTTACCTAACATCCTAAAAGTAATCCTAAGTGGTTTTGCAGTAATCTCATTGGTCAAAAATTATTGTTGTGGAGAAAAACTTCATGTGTCCCTGTCAGAGCACATGAAGACTTGATTTTTTGAACTAAATTCTTACTTCATCCGATTGGCTTGATGACGAACAAGCTGCTCCTCCTTCTGGGGTTTTTGATTTCTTGGACTTTTTCGCCGCGCAACCGAAGTAATCCTCTACCAATGCGTCAACGAAGGGTGGTTTGTCCGCAACTGCCTCATTATCGATCACAAGTCGGCTTTGCGATGATGGTAAACCAATTTCCGGGCTGCAACTTGGCCGATCATTTTGATTGTTGTCAATTCGATTGCTGCCCTGAGAGCTACCGCATCCTATATTGATAGCTTCCTCCCTCGCAGCAGCGCCGTTAGACTGACATAATTCACGCAGGTATTTATTGACATCCTTTTCATATCCTTGATATTTGAATTCTCCTAATGCTTTTCCTCCATGAGCATAACAGATAATATCAACCTGATCTCCGTACATCAGAGAGACCTTCTGGGAGTTGTTATAGTCCAAAGGCCACCTTGGACTATCTGCCGGAATTTTACTAAATTTATCATCAATTTCGAAGTAAAACAAATAAAACCAGTTGGGTTTGCCATCCAACTGGTTTTATTTGTTTTACTTCGAAATTCGCAGTCGGAAACATTGAGAGCAGCGGCCTCTTTTTCGATCATTCGGGTTGATTTTTTTTGTAGCCTCTGGAAGTTGACTCATTGCTAAAAAATTTTTCGATTAGAGCATGATTAGAGCAAAAAGTTTGAATCGAGCATAATTTAAAATTGAGAAGAAACTTTTGAGTCATTTAAATATAAAACACAGAACCCAATTCTTACCTCATTGGCAGTGAAGACTAGAAAACAAAATGACTCTCAAAATTTTGTTCTTGATGGAAACAAAAATGCGTCCCTGACAGAGCGCATTTTAATTTTTATTCGATTCTGAACGCAACCCGAATTAAATTTTTTTTTACAAGAGCACATTTTTTTAAAGATATTATATACGAAACACATTTAAAACTTGTACCGCCTGTAGTAATTCTTGTGTGTGCGAGGAAAAACTTAGCTATAATTCCAAACTGTTACTATAACAAAAACGCTTCTTTTCGACGAAAAAAAATTGTCTTAACCAAAGTTTTTCAAGTTTTTCATTTCTCGTAAATTAGATAGGATAAAGTTGGTTTTAAGATTTGTCCACATTTTACACAAGGGCATATAGGATGCCTCCGCTGTACCTCAATGGACACATCTGTTTTAAGTGGGACTCTCAGAAGAATGGACTACTTGCTTTTTGATAAGTTTTACGAGACATGAAAAAAATGAAGATCTTTGGTCAAGCCATATTTTTTCGTTGAAAGAAGAAAATTTGCACTATTAACTACTTGGATTTATCACTTAGGCTCACCTAGCACACGGAAGAAGGACTAAAAGCAGGACAAATATTAAATGCGCTCACTATATAATCACAAAAATGGTTTAAATAATTTTTTCGGGTTTCGGAAATTTTTTGCTTTTCGGCCTTGTCCATATTTTTCACAACTAAAAAAACGAAAATATCTTTTACTTGCTAACCGGCTAGCCTAAACAGAAGGGGGCTCTCACCTATAGAATGTAGGAAGGCAGACGACAGAAGAGAGCTGAAAAAGAGCAGCAAAACCAAGCAAGAACTGAAATAGAAATACTAAAATAAAAATGATAACAACATAAAAAAAAACAACAACAAACCAACACCGCGCGGATACCACTAACCAGAAGCTATACGCTACCAACAATAATATTAGAATAATAATATTAATAGCGGAGGGACAGTGAAGAACAAGTCAGCCAGAAGGAAGAACACCAAATTTCCTTTGACTGAATAAAAAAAAGTGGACCAAGTTTTGGTTATTTTTCAACACTTTTTTAAGAAACATTAAACGCAACCCTTTTGTTATCTGTATACACACACATCATTAGACAGGCTCAAATAAAAAAACAGAGCCACAATGGGGTCGCTCCAAGATGATATATGGAAATTTTAAGGAACAGTACTAGTACCCAAAGTACAAATGTGATCAAAGAAAATGACGTATGTCAAACATCAGAGAAACCACCCCTGAGGGTGACACTCCCAGGGGACCCTTGAAACATTATTACAAACCTCTACAAACAGTACTACACACCTGTAAACGATTTACAAACAGCTTTCAATGGAGTGAGTTGGCCCCATATTAAAAACATGGCCATGTACCGCTATACAGAGGCAAATTACATCAACTTGATGCCCGAAATCGTGTATACAAACTGAGCTTGCCAGAAACTACATATAATTAGGGGTCTATATAGCCTATACACAACTCCGTAAGTACATTTTAAACACATTTCAATCGCCTCCACCGCTGTGTTACATACGACAATTTTGAGGCCAAAATAGGGGCCAAAGTACCATCCAAATATCAAACAGTAGTCGATGCGCGACCCCCTCAGTTTGGTAGTCCACTACACGACGAGCTTGGTGAATAAAACAGAACCAGATTTGCTTCACTATTCACATATTAATCAACAATTTGGTGTTTTGTACCATCGCTCAAAATGAGGCCACTTACCACCCCCCAACCCCCTATGGAGTCAAAATACACCATCTAGATCCACGAAAACCTACATATAACCATGGTTCATGAGTAACTACATATAATGGGGGTTATAAATAGTCTATAGACGACACTAAAAGCACATTTTTAACACACTTTTTTCATCTCCGCAGCTTAGGTACCCCTCTATTAGGGTCGGATGTTAGGACCCCTGTACCGGCAAAATACACTATCTAAATCACAGAAAACCTACATACAACTATGGTTCATGAGTAACTACATACAATAGGGGTTATAAATAGCCTATAGACGACACTAAAAAGACATTTTTAACACACTTTTTCCATCTCCGCAGGTTAGGTACCCCCTCTATTAGGGTCGGATGTTAGGACCCCTGTACCGGCAAAATACACCATCTAGATCCCCGCAAACCTACATACAACCATGGTTCATGAGTAACTACATATAATGGGGGTTATAAATAGCCTATAGACGACACTAAAAGCACATTTTTAACACACTTTTTTCATCTCCGCAGCTTAGGTACCCCTCTATTAGGGTCGGATGTTAGGACCCCTGTACCGGCAAAATACACTATCTAAATCACAGAAAACCTACATACAACTATGGTTCATGAGTAACTACATACAATAGGGGTTATAAATAGCCTATAGACGACACTAAAAAGACATTTTTAACACACTTTTTCCATCTCCGCAGGTTAGGTACCCCCTCTATTAGGGTCGGATGTTAGGACCCCTGTACCGGCAAAATACACCATCTAGATCCCCGCAAACCTACATACAACCATGGTTCATGAGTAACTACATATAATGGGGGTTATAAATAGCCTATAGACGACACTAAAAGCACATTTTTAACACACTTTTTTCATCTCCGCAGCTTAGGTACCCCTCTATTAGGGTCGGATGTTAGGACCCCTGTACCGGCAAAATACACTATCTAAATCACAGAAAACCTACATACAACTATGGTTCATGAGTAACTACATACAATAGGGGTTATAAATAGCCTATAGACGACACTAAAAAGACATTTTTAACACACTTTTTCCATCTCCGCAGGTTAGGTACCCCCTCTATTAGGGTCGGATGTTAGGACCCCTGTACCGGCAAAATACACCATCTAGATCCCCGAAAACCTACATACAACCATGGTTCATGAGTAACTACATATAATAGGGGTTATAAATAGCCTATAGACGACACTAAAAAGACATTTTTACTACACTTTTTTCATCTCCGCATGTTAGGTACCCCCTCTATAAGGGTCGGATGTTAGGACCCCTGTACCGGCAAAATACACCATCTAGATCCCAGAAAACCTGCAAACAACTATGGTTCATGAGTAACTACATATAGTGGGCGTTATAAATAACCTATTAACATCACTAAATGTACCTTTTTAACATACTTTTTCCACCTCCGCAGGTTCGGTACAGATCACTATTTGGGTCGAAAATTGCGCCCCATTTACCGGCTAAAAATCACACTCTGGTTCACAAAAGCCTATACGTGGTCCCCTGGGCCTTCAACAGCAATATATAACCTGTCATAATCTTCAAACAGAACAGAAATTGGTTCACTCAACAATGAGATATTTCAAAAATACCGTTTTGTAACATAGCCTAAATTTGACCTGGTTCGCGACGTATATTGTCAAATTTCACCCACACAACTTCAGAAAACGCATAGGAAAACTTATGGGGCTCAACTGTGGAGATGACGAGGGTTGTAAATTGCTATAGTACATCGACAAAAACCGCTTATATAAAGGTACCATTCGTCTGGTGAAAAAGAGGGTCAAAATTAAGCATTTTGCCTGAATTCAGGGGTTAATATTTTCTCAGCGACCAATACTACGCACTTCACCGGCGGCTCAAACAAAGAGGAGCTCTTGCTGAGTTCAACGATACCACACATGCTCAATTCCGTTCAGTACTTTTGGAGTACTTTTCAAAAGCACTCAATTTCATCGAAATTTTCGAAAATTACTCGATCCAGTACCATCAAAACCCCCGAAATCACCAATACCAGCCTTTGCAACGCAATTCAATGGCTGGACTTTTGTTGTCCGGGCCATTCTAAGAGTCACTCCTACCTATGCAACTCTTTCAAAAGTCTTCGTGACCCTGCACTACAATTTCACTGAATGTTTGTCTTTTTGCATAAAAAAAAACGTTCAAAATCAAAGAAAAATTCATAAATTGTAAATTCGCAAAACATCTATCATCAGCATGTTAGGTGGCCAAGTGGAGGTCTAAAAAATGCTAGATACACTGTTTTCCAACCCTTGATTGAGCGGAAACAGGAAAAACCTGAAAACAGAGAGTTTGGAGCTGACTAAACCGAACTCCCGAAACTTCAAAACTTGGACGTTTAAACCTTTTGTATGCAATCAAATGATGAAACAAATTACTTCTACTGGTCTTTTACTGTTCACTGTGTATCGATGTTATTGAGTTTTAATTATATGAAGCAGTGGTCACGGTATAACTCAAACAAAACGCTTCCGAACGTTGTTTTTTGCCAATTTCCTTTGTTAGACAACTGAAAACACCGGTATTAGCACAACCAAAAATGGTTTTCGCAAAAAAAAACACATGGTACTTCTTGCCGGTAAATTAATAGTGCCGGTTTGCCATAGAATGAGGTTGGAATGGTTCCAAGGTTAAAGAAGAGTTACAATTTCGAATTTCGCCTTGTACATATTATACCATCGAAAAGCGTTATGTTGTCGCCACAAAGAACTTATGGTCACCTTTTTTGGTCTAATAGACCCCTGATATATATCAGATATTGATGTACAATTAGCGATTAAAATAACTGGACCCTTGTTGTTATTCCATGCGCTTCGAGTCATAGAAGCAGTGATTTTCTTGGAAAAAGTCAGACAAAACAAAATAAAAGCTTGGATGGATATTACTGGAGGCTTTGATATGACGTTTATCAGATCCTAACAACCTAACCACAGTCATTGAAAGCTATTTTGTGTGAGAAAAACATCAAACAACATTTTTTAATAATATTTTGTATTCTTATCACCGGTAAGGTCAAAATGAAATTTTCCGTTTAGGCCCGAGACAATGATTGTTTTAAGGCAAAAAATTGTTTTTGGGACCCCATTTCAGTTTTCCAGCTTTTGTTAGCATCAGTAGAAGTGCAGTTTTGCTACAGAATGATTTTGGAAAGGACTGGAAGCTCAAGAAATGTGACCATTTATGAACTTCGCAATAAACATAATATATCACCAAAAAACGTTATATTATCACCATAAAAAGCCTATGATCAACTTTCGCGCAATCTAGGCCTGTTTTTCAACTCATCTGACTAATTATGAATAGAGATCGTGGTTACGGATACGTTGTGGTAGTTCTATGTGCTTGGAGTCAGAGAAACAGCGTTTTTCTTGAAAAAAAATCAGATACAACAATAAAAAAAAAGCTCAGATGGATGTCACTGGAAGCCTCTGATATGACGTTTATCAGGGCCTAACAAACTAGCCACAGTCATTGAAAGCCGTATTAATAAAAAATCCGTCAAGCAACGTTTTTTTTATCAGATTTTGTTTTCTTACTGCTATATCACCGGTAAGGTCAACATGAAATTTTGTGTTTAGGCCCGAGAGAAAAAATGTTTTATGGCAAAAAAAAATTGCACCCCAATTTTATTATTCCAGCTTTTTTTAAACCCCAGTAGAAGTGCCGTTTTGCAATAGAGTCATTTTGGAAAGGATCGGAAGCCCAAGAAAAGTGATCAATTACGAATTCCGCCATAAACATAGTATATCACCAAAAACCGTTATATTATCACCACATAAAAACTATGATCAACTTTTTCGCTTGATCTAAGCCTTTCATTCAACTAATCTGGCTACCTATGAATAAAGATCGTGGTTACGGAACCATTGTGGTGGTTCTACGTGCTTGGAGTCAGAGAAACAGCGTTTTTCTTGAAAAAAAAATCAGTTAAAGCAATAAAAAAGCTCAGATGGATGTCACTGGAGGCTTCAATATGACGTTTATCAGGGCCTATCAAACTAGCCACAGTCATCAAAAGCTGTATTAATAAAAAATCATCATACAACGTTTTTTATAAGATTTTGTTTTCTTACTGCTATATCACCGGTAAGGTCAATATGAAATTTTTTGTTCAGGCCCGAGAGAAAAAATGTTTTATGGCAAAAAATTTTGCACACCAATTTTATTATTCCAGTTTTCTGTTATCCTCAGTAGAAGTGCCGTTTTGCTATAGAATGATTTTGGAAAGGATTGGAAGCCCAAGAAAAGTGATCAATTACGAATTCCGCCATAAACATAGTATATCACCAAAAACCGTTATATTATCACCACATAAAAACTATGATCAACTTTTTCGCTTGATCTAAGCCTTTCATTCAACTAATCTGGCTACTTATGAATAAAGATCGTGGTTACGGAACCATTGTGGTGGTTCTACGTGCTTGGAGTCAGAGAAACAGCGTTTTTCTTGAAAAAAAAATCAGTTAAAGCAATAAAAAAGCTCAGATGGATGTCACTGGAGGCTTCAATATGACGTTTATCAGGGCCTATCAAACTAGCCACAGTCATCAAAAGCTGTATTAATAAAAAAATCATCATACAACGTTTTTTATAAGATTTTGTTTTCTTACTGCTATATCACCGGTAAGGTCAATATGAAATTTTTTGTTCAGGCCCGAGAGAAAAAATGTTTTATGGCAAAAAATTTTGCACACCAATTTTATTATTCCAGTTTTCTGTTATCCTCAGTAGAAGTGCCGTTTTGCTATAGAATGATTTTGGAAAGGATTGGAAGCCCAAGAAAAGTGATCATTTACGAATTTCGCCATAAACATAGTTTATCACCAAAAACCATTATATTATCACCGCAAAAAACCTATGATCAACTTTTTCGCGTGATCTAGGCCTGTCATTCAACTTATCTGACTACTTATGAATAGAGATCTTGGTTACGGAACCGTTGTGGTGGTTCTATGCGCTTGGAGTGAGAGAAAGAGCGTTTTTCTTGAAAAAAAAGTCAGGTAAAACAGTAAAAAAGCTCAGATGGATGTCACTAGAGGCTTTGATATAACGTTCGTCAGGGCCTTACGAACTAGCCACAGTCGTTAGAAGCTCTGTTATCGAAAAAACCATCAAACAGCGTTTTTTATAAGTTTTTGTTTTCTTACTGCTATATCACCTGTAATGTCAATATGAAATTTTCTGTTTACGCCCGAGAGAAAAAAATGTTTTATGGCAAAAAAATTTCGCAACCCAATTTTACTTTTCCAGCTTTTTTTAAACCCCATTAGAAGTGCCGTTTTGCTGTAGAAGGAATTTGAAAAGATCGGAAGCCCAAGAAAAGTGACCATTTACGAATTTCGCCATAAACATAGTTTATCACCAAAAACCATTATATTATAACCACAAAAAACATATGATCAACTTTTTCGCGTAATCTAGGCCTGTTATTTAACTCATCTGAGTACTTATGATTAGAGATCGTGGCTACGGAACCGTTGTGGTGGTTCTATGTGCTTGGAGTCAGAGAAAGAGCGTTTTTCTTGAAAAAAAAAGTCAGGTAAAACAGTAAAAAAGCTCAGATGGATGTCAATGGAGGCTTTGATATAACGTTCGTCAGGGCCCTACAAACTAGCAACAGTTGTTAGAAGCTATGTTAATGAAAAAACCATCAAACGGCGTTTTTTTTATAAGATTTTGCTTTCTTACTGCTATATCACCTGTAATGTCAATATGAAATTTTCTGTTTACGCCCGAGAGAAAAAAGGTTTTTTGGCAAAAAAATTTTGCACCCCAATTTTATTTTTTTTCCAGCTTTTTTTAAACCTCTATAGAAGTGCCGTTTTGCTATAGAATGATTTTGGAAAGGATCGGAAGCCGAAAAAAAGTGACCATTTACGAATTTCGCCATAAACATAGTTTATCACCAAAAACCATTATATTATCACCAAAAAAACCTATGATCAACTTTTTCGCATGATCTAGGCCTGTCATTCAATTCATCTGACTACTTATGATTAGAGATCGTGGTTACGGAACCGTTGTGGTGGTTCTATGTGCTTGGAGTCAGAGAAAGAGCGTTTTTCTTGAAAAAAAAGTCAGGTCAAACAATAAAAAAGCTCAGATGGATGTCACTGGAGTCTTTGATATTACGTTTATCAGGGCCTAGGAAACTAGACACAGTCGTTAGAAGCTTTGATAATGAAAAAACCATCAAACAGCGTTTTTTATAAGATTTTCCTTTCTTACTGCTATATCACAGGTAATGTCAATATGAAATTTTCTGTTTACGCCCGAGAGAAAAATGTTTTATGGCAAAAAAATTTTGCACCCCAATTTCATTTTTCCAGCTTTTTTTAAACCCCAGTAGAAGTGCCGTTTTGCTATAGAATGATTTTGGAAATGATCGGAAGCCCAAGAAATGTGACCATTTACGAATTTCGCCATAAACATAGTTTATCACCAAAAACCATTATATTATCACCACAAAAAACCTATGATCAACTTTTTCGCGTGATATAGGCCTGTCATTCAACTCATCTGACTACTTATGATTAGAGATCGTGGTTACGGAACCGTTGTGGTGGTTCTATGTGCTTGGAGTCAGAGAAAGAGCGTTTTTCTTGAAAAAAAGTCAGGTTAAAACAATAAAAAAGCTCAGATGGATGTCACTGGATGCTTTGATATTACGTTTATCAGGGCCTAGGAAACTAGCCACAGTCGTTAGAAGCTTCGTTAATGAAAAAACCATCAAACAGCGTTTTTTTATAAGATTTTCCTTTCTTACTGCTATATCACAGGTAATGTCAATATGAAATTTTCTGTTTACGCCCGAGAGAAAAAATGTTTTATGGCAAAAAAATTTTGCACCCCAATTTTATTTTTCCACTTTTTTTAAACCTCAATAGAAGTGCCGTTTTGCTATAGAATGATTTTGGAAAGGATCGGAAGCCGAAGAAAAGTGACCACTTACGAATTTCGCCGTAAACATAGTTTATCACCAAAAACCATTATATTATCACCACAAAAACCTATGATCAACTTTTTCGCGTGATCTAGGCCTGTCATTCAAATCATCTGACTACTTATGATTAGAGATGGTGGTTACGGAACCGTTGTGGTGGTTCTATGTGCTTGGAGTCAGAGAAAGAGCGTTTTTCTTGAAAAAAAAGTCAGGTCAAACAATAAAAAAGCTCAGATGGATGTCACTGGAGGCTTTTATATGACGTTTATCAGGGCCTAGGAAACTAGCCACAGTCATTAGAAGCGTTGTTAATGAAAAAACCATCAAACAGCGTTTTTTATAAGATTTTGCTTTCTTACTGCTATATCACCGGTAATGTCAATATGAAATTTTCTGTTTACGCCCGAGAGAAAAAATGTTTTATGGCAAAAAATTTTTGCACCCCAATTTGATTTTTCCAGCTTTTTTAAACCCCAGTAGAAGTGCTGTTTTGCTATAGAATGATTTTGGAAATGATCGGAAGCCCAAGAAAAGTGACCATTTACGAATTTCGCCATAAACATAGTTTATCACCAAAAACCATTATATTATCACCACAAAAAACCTATGATCAACTTTTTCGCGTGATCTAGACCTGTCATTCAACTCATCTGACTACTTATGATTAGAGATCGTTGTTACGGAACCGTTGTGGTGGTTCTATGCGCTTGGAGTCAGAGAAAGAGCGTTTTTCTTGAAAAAAAAGTCAGGTAAAACAGTAAAAAAGCTCAGATGGATGTCACTGGAGGCTTTGAAATAACGTTCGTCAGGGCCTTACAAACTAGCCATAGTCGTTAGAAGCTATGTTAATGAAAAAACCATCAAACATCGTTTTTTTTATAAGATTTTGCTTTCTTACTGCTATATCACCTGTAATGTCAATATGAAATTTTCTGTTTACGCCCGAGAGAAAAAATGTTTTTTGGCAAAAAATTTTGCACCCCAATTTTATTTTTCCAGCTTTTTTTAAAGCTCAATAGAAGTGCCGTTTTGCTATAGAATGATTTTGGAAAGGATCGGAAGCCCAAGAAAAGTGCCATTTACGAATTTCGCCATAAACATAGTTTATCACCAAAAACCATTATATTATCACCACAAAAAACCTATGATCAACTTTTTCGCGTGATCTAGGCCTGTCATTCAACTCATCTGGATACTTTTGATAGATATCGTGGTTACGGAACCGTTGTGGTGGTTCTATGTGCTTGGAGTCAGAGAAAGAGCGTTTTTCTTGAAAAAAGTCAGGTAAAACAATAAAAAAGCTCAGATGGATGTCACTGGAGTCTTTGATATTACGTTTATCAGGGCCTAGGAAACTAGCCACAGTCGTTAGAAGCTTTGTTAATGAAAAAACCATCAAACAGCGTTTTTTATAAGATTTTCCTTTCTTACTGCTATATCACAGGTAATGTCAATATGAAATTTTCTGTTTACGCCCGAGAGAAAAAATGTTTTATGGCAAAAAAATTTTGCACCCCAATTTTATTTTTCCAGCTTTTTTTAAACCCCAGTAGAAGTGCCGTTTTGCTATAGAATGATTTTGGAAATGATCGGAAGCCCAAGAAAAGTGACCATTTACGAATTTCGCCATAAACATAGTTTATCACCAAAAACCATTATATTATCACCACAAAAAACCTATGATCAACTTTTTCGCGCGATCTAGGCCTGTCATTCAACTCATCTGACTACTTATGATTAGAGATCGTGGTTACAGAACCGTTGTGGTGATTCTATGCGCTTGGAGTCAGAGAAACAGCGTATTTCTTGAAAAAAAAGTCAGGTAAAACAGTAAAAAATTTCAGATGGATGTCACGGGAGGCTTTGAAATGACGTTTGTCAGGGCCTAACAAACTAGCCAGAGTCATTAAAAGCTATTTTGTTCACAAAACTTGTCAAAAAACGGCAACATCATAGAGCGATTCAATAAAGGATATTTTTCGATGTTAATCTTGCAAGATCTTGCAAGAGGATGTTAATCTTGAAAGCATCTTGCAAGATCTTGCAAGATTAACATCCTCTTGCAAGATCTTGCAAGATTAACATCCTCTTGCAAGATCTTGCAAGATTAACAGTTTTTTGCAAGAATCTTTCAAGATCTTGCAAGATTAACATCCTCTCTCGACTAGGGTATAGCTCTCAGGGACGTTAACAGTATCACAGAGTAATTTTTCCTCCTGAGCATTGGATAACAATCATTTCGGTTGGATTCTTCAACAAGTCAAATCAAGTCACCACTCTTAATCTCGTCGCTGAGAAAAATCTACTATTTTGATTTAGGTGTTCACCCGGGCTGAGGTGTCAACACTAAAAAACGCAAAATTATGTAAGATTGGCTTGAGCGTAGATCTTACATAAATTCAACGCATTCAACGCCAATCTTACATAATTTTGTGTTGAATTTTGGCGTAGATCATAAATATTTAGCGTTGAATTTTAGCGTAGATCTTACATATTTAGCGTTGAATTTAGCGTAGATCTTACATAAAATCAACGCATTCAACGCCAATCTTACATATTTTGCGTTGAAATTTGGCGTAGATCTTACATATTTAGCGTTGAATTTTAGCGTAGATCGTACATATTTAGCGTTGAATTTAGCGTAGATCTTACATAAATTCAACGCATTCAACGCCAATCTTACATAATTTTGTGTTGAATTTTGGCGTAGATCATAAATATTTAGCGTTGAATTTTAGCGTAGATCTTACATATTTAGCGTTGAATTTAGCGTAGATCTTACATAAAATCAACGCATTCAACGCCAATCTTACATATTTTGCGTTGAAATTTGGCGTAGATCTTACATATTTAGCGTTGAATTTTAGCGTAGATCGTACATATTTAGCGTTGAATTTAGCGTAGATCTTACATAAATTCAACGCATTCAACGCCAATCTTACATAATTTTGTGTTGAATTTTGGCGTAGATCATAAATATTTAGCGTTGAATTTTAGCGTAGATCTTACATATTTAGCGTTGAATTTAGCGTAGATCTTACATAAAATCAACGCATTCAACGCCAATCTTACATATTTTGCGTTGAAATTTGGCGTAGATCTTACATATTTAGCGTTGAATTTTAGCGTAGATCGTACATATTTAGCGTTGAATTTAGCGTAGATCTTACATAAATTCAACGCATTCAACGCCAATCTTACATAATTTTGGGTTGAATTTTGGCGTAGATCTTACATATTTAGCGTTGAATTTTAGCGTAGATCTTACATATTTAGCGTTGAATTTAGCGTAGACCTTACATAAATTCAACGCATTCAACGCCAATCTTATATAATTTTGCGTTGAATTTTGGCGTAGAGCTTACTTATTTAGCGTTGAATTTTAGCGTAGATCTTAAATATTTCGCGTTGAATTTAGCGTAGATCTTACATAAATTCAACGCATTCAACGCCATTCTTACATATTTTGCGTTGAAATTTGGCGTAGATCTTGCATATTTAGCGTTGAATTGTAGCGTAGATCTTACATATTTAGCGTTGAGTTTAGGGTAGATCTTACATAATTTTAACGCTTTCTACACCAATCTTACATATTTTGCGTAGAATTTTTGGCTTAGATCCTACAAATTTAAGTTTGAATTTTTTGAATTCCATTTCAGACCACTTTATGATTTCAAAAGTTTTTCAAGTTTTTTTTCCAAAAGTCAATTTTTTCACTGTTTCGACCCCGATACTTCACAGGTGAGAAAAGCGAAATCAGCAAAAAAACCACTTTTTAGTGCGCTTTTATAGTGCAAAATCCATTTAAGACCATTTTACGATTTCAAAATTTTCCAAGTTTTTTTTTCAATTTCACTGTTTCGACCCCTATACTCCAAAGGTGAGTAACAAGAAGTCAGAAAAAATCTTTTTTAGTGCTCTTTTATAGTGCAAAATCCAATTCAGACAATTTGAAGATTTCAAATTTTTCAAGTTTTTTTTTCGAGAAATTAATTTTTTTACTGTTTCGACCCCTATACTGCGAGAAAAATGAAGTCGCCAAAATTGAGAAAATTGAGTCGCCAATAGTCCCTCTCAATTGAAAAAAATGAAGTCGCCAAAAACAACCATTTGCTCTGTTACAGTGCGAAAACCATTTCAGACCATTTTAGGAATTCAACTTTTTTTCAAAACTTAAAAAATTTTTTAAATTTTTCCCAGTACTTCTCACATGATAAATGCGTTGAATACGTTGAAATTACGTAAGATCCCGGCTAAATTTAACGAAAAATATGTAAGATCTAGGCTAAATTCAACGAAATATATGCAAGTTCTACGCTAAATTCAATGCATAATATGTAAGGTCTACGTTAAAATCAACGCAAAATATGTAAGATCTACGCTAAATTCAACGCAAAATATGTAAGATCTACGCTTTATAAGGATTGCGGCTCTTAAGCAAACCAAGGTACGGTGGCGCAATGGAAGAAGAGGCGACAAGTAAACACGAGGTCAGTGGTTCGAGTCCCATACCCAGAGTTCTACGCGTTGATTTTTTGTAAGATCAACGCTAAATTCAACGCAAAAGTATGTAAGATCTACGCTAAATTCAACGCTAAATGTGTAAGATCTACGCTAAATTCAACGCTAAATATGTAAGATCAGCGGCAACTAGCGTTGACAAGTTGGAAAATTCACCGCCATTTCTTACATAATTTTGCGCTGATTGCGTTGAATTTTGTCTTTAAATTCAAAGCATTCAACGCAAATTTATGTAAGAAAATTGCGGTGAATTTTCCGACTTGTCAACGCTAGTTGCCGCTGATCTTACATAATTTTGGCCAAACTCCTCGGCCCGGGCAATGTAGATAGATTAACTGTAATTGGACGCCAATAATTTGCAGTATAGCGTAAAAATGTGCACCTCTTACGAGGATTGCCATAATAGACATCAACAATAGATGAATTACTCAAATAAGGGCTATACAATAACGATTAGGTGTTTTGGTTTAATTTCCGTAAGCTAGCGCTGAGTTACGTTAAATGAAGTGGTGTGAATGCTTTCCGCGGAAGATTAAATTATTTCAATACTTCATCTGAAACGAAACTTGTTCCAATATTGGCATACATCTGAAAACCGCGGACTATATTATCCTAGATTCCAGAGGACGGTGGCAGAAGGGAAGCATGCTTTTGGGCAAGTTCAGGTGGAATATGAATACTAATCAACAGCTTGATTGTATCATGAATTTCTCTTTCTGCTACAACAAAGTCGGTACCCTGATCTGTACCACGTTAGGGCCACAAACAACTCCATTTGTTAGGAACAACTAAACAAAATTATGGAGTGCCGACAGAACAATGTAAGTTTCCTGGAAAAAAAACCAACTTCATCAGCTATTTCGAGAAGTTCGAGGAAGCAATTGAGAACACTAAATCCAATTAATGGCGAGTACGGATCAACCCTAATATTTCACTTCTAGCAGTTTGAGACTGAGATACTTCAATGAGATCTTTGAGATAATGCATGTCTTCGTTGAGCGAATTGGGATCGGTTATGATGCAATTGGCTTTTTGTAACTAGTGGGTATAGAAGAATTTGCAGAATGTGCGCAGTGCCGGTTGGACTGATTACAACCGAAGAGATATTTGATTGGTCCAAATTAAGTCGAGGTTCAATAGCTGAGTCTTCCTTAGATTATGCGATTAACTATTGACTCGTCAAATAGAAAAACTCTATCAAATTGAAACAATAGAGAACGGAGTACTTAGGTGAGCACAAACCTAAATGTGGTATTTGAATCAATGCCGTTGGTTTTTGTGAGAGTTTCTCAGTGACTAAACAAATCTATGTAGCTTTTTAGGTAAACTTTTTTGAGAAAAACTCTGGCGGCGAAAACTATGGTACCGTTATTGTCGTCTTCTGAATTTCTGCTAGGCTCAACAGTGAGGGGATTCTGTCGCCAAGAAGATCGATCAAATAAAATAAACCAAAGGTTTTGAATTGTTGAAGCAAGCGTTACTTTGTTACTCTGCAATTTCCCCTCTTCCACTCTTGTAGGCTGTTGCAAATTAGATTGCCTTGAAATAACTAATTCACAATGGGGCTCGTAATATCAAATTTAGTTATATGGATAACGAATGTATGACAATCACTTGCACATCAATGGAAAGGACAAACTCAAAGACAATTTATAATAGTAATTAAACTAATAATAACGATATCCGTGGTTCACTTCCCAAATGACTATATCAAAAACGCTCACAGTATCCCAACTGGTCTTGCAATTACAAACTTCCAGAGTTCAATCTAACTCTCAATCTCTTCCCTGCTTTTCACACTATATTCTAAAGTTTAGTCCCAATAAACCAACTACTTTTTCTCACTTGTGCGAATCCAAACTACTTCTGAAGTTCTCCCAGAATCTCCAAAGTCTGGCTCGGCCTCTCTCTCTCTCTCTCTCTCTCTCTCTCTCTCTTTTCTGTGTCACTTCAATTCATACTCCACCCATACGCTCTTATCTTAAGCAAACAAACCTTAATCTTTTAAGTAGACATTGCAACTTACACTTGAAGTTATCACATTCTGTAGGAGGGCTTTGTTTGCAATGCAAACAAACCAATATCAAATTATGCTCTGTCATTCAACTGCTACCAACCATTGTTCAACTTTCTCCTTATCTTAAGTACACGACCTTTGGACTCTTATGTAAACAAGTCCACTACACTTTATCTCATATATGCACTTGACATGCCAATCCGTGTTTGCTTAGTAAACATTGAACGGTGCTCTGAAAAGTTCTTATTACTCTATTTCCGCTATCAAATTAAGTAGCTGCAATCAATCCCTGTCAAAAATTATGTGTTGAATGAATAACTAATCTCAACCCCAAAGCTATGAGCAATCGCCATTCTGAGCTTTCTCAGCACCTCATGCAAAATCTGCCGAAAAGTCTAATTTTCCTAACAGCCCAAAAATTTGACCTCTAGGGGTCCTCCAAAGGTCACCCGTCCAAAATGAGGGTTCAAGTTGATAAAACTAATTATTTTCATAGAAAATCTTCTTGTAGTTGCACCTACCCACAAAATTTCACGTCCTAGCTCCCTCTAGAACACGAGCAATGACTGCGCACACTTTCCATTGACCTCCCGGATGACTCCAAATTTCAGAGCTCAATATCTCGCGAAGTAGTTGTCAAAGCAACTTTGGGTAAAATTTTCTAATAAAAATATGGTGCCACCAATTTGCCTGCAGAGTTTCATGACCAACGGATCAGCCGTTGCCAGTCGTTTGCAATTTGAAAATTTTTAAAGAAATCGTGGGTGCCGAAACCCCAAAAATCCGAGTTCGTCAAAACTGACCCGGGTGGTTATTTTTTGCCACTTACTGTCTCAGGTTATCATTTTAATACCATTTCAAAGTCATTCGGCCGCTCAAAAAGGCCAATTTCCGGTTTTTGGTACTCGTGTCGTCCCGAAGCACCGACTTCCGGTCGCACTCGGAAGTTGAAAATAGCACCAATCGAAAGCCCTTGAAAAATTACACTAACGCTCCAAAAATAATAAGGCTACTACTAGTACTCCACGAGCAATTTAAATTTTACATTCCGCGACGCGGGAGTGCGCTAGTTCCGTGCAGGTTGGTGTGGGCTCATATCTGACAATAAAATCGGATTCCTCGTACCCAATTTAGTCTATCCCCCAATTTTCAGGTCAATCCAACATGAACTTTTCCAAAAAATACTATTTCAATTTAGGTGCTAATTACATTCCTGTGACAATTACCAATATACTAAAAAATCGCCATTTTACATCCTAAACTCTTCCCAAGATCATGCAAATACCTTAATTCATACGTGAATGACATAACGACTGATGAATCCTATTATTTCTGACTCAAACGGTCATATTTCACAGTAAAATAACTAAAAACCTTCAAATCACACTACTTCCGGTGTTAATAGCTTGGTGTCGGGTGGTCGGATTCACCTGCAAATTATACTCGCAATAGAAGACCATTAGGGGTTCCTCCCATCATTGAGCAGTTATCAACCAATAACTCCTTCCCATCCCAGGGGTGGTCGGACAACTTTTTACCCAATGGTATTTGGAAAAACTGATGACTTGCCTATTCTTATTTAAAAATTCCAATAAATTTCTCCCACAACTTTCTAAACCATTCCCAGGATCACCCAATAAATTACTGCATCAGTACATGCTGGTACGACTGCTTTATACCGTTAATTCATCCATAAACTATCGATTTTTTTTACTTATTTATCAAAAAAACTTCGGATAACACCACTTCCCGTGCTAATAACTCAGATCGAAAAAATTTAACCGGCCGCACCTCCCTATTATACATGGAAAACCACTAGGAAAACATCTCCACAAATTTTCAGAGTCCAATGACGAATATAACTTACAGAGTTGAGGGTACAAGGTTTGGGTATGCCCATTATTTTGCAAATTCGAAATCGCACTTTCTAGTTACTTCAAATTGAAATTCCAATATTGATCAAAGTATTTAGTTCACTTCAAATCTTCGCTCTCTAGTTTTCTTCTAAATTTAAATCACTCATTTCGTATTTTGGCCTGATGCATAAATACGACTTTGCTAAGTAATCAAAATATACCGACAGCTTAAACCTGTTTTTGTTTATTAGTTTGTTTGTTTAAGATATATCACTCAACTCCCATCTCTGGCGCCTTCGAAACAATAACCGCTTAAGAAAAAACGCTTAAATCAAAGACCTAATTAACCTGTCTAACTTGACCTAAATTATCTAGCTTACTTGCAGTATCCACTCATGAAATTTTGTTGTGTTCTACAATCCTCCCTCCTAGATTATTATTCTCCTGAATAATTGCAAGCCGTTATCTTGTAATCCGATTAACTTACTCCTACGTACTTTAATAATTGTTGACCTACGGAAGTGAACCAATTTGGTTTAGCTCCGAGTTAATATAAACTAACTGCACTAAAATTTGAATAGCGGTCGATTAAATCCGATTTGAAAACACTTTCGTTTTTTCACAATTTCTACTTAATACATATTCTACTTAACTCATCAACATTGATTTTTGATCAAACTCTATAGCCTCTGACATACATCCTCCCCGTGAACCCCAAAATCACTAACGTAAAAAAACCAATATAAATATAGATCTACCAAAACTACCCATTTCCCTAAATCATACTTTTTTTTTGAAAAATTTTCTTCCTAAGGTTGTAGTGCTTGATCAATTTGTTTTTATAAAATAGATTAACACAGTGTAGGCAAAAACTGGGTAAAAAGTCTTGAATAACTTAGCTGTCAACGTCCCTCTCATCATACACTTGTGCACCTGTACATGAAAACCTTCTTCCTCTGATGCTTGAATGGATGTCCACCTCTTCTTCCACTGTAGCTGCAATTTCTCCTGTAATCCAGCCATGACTGCTGTCTTGATGCTTCCAAATGGCTCCACTTCTCTTTCCGGCTCAACGATCGGTTCTCCAGCAGCAGCCTTGCAATCTTCGGAAATCGTGATGCAATCCTTCTCTCCACTTTCTGCTCAACTTCGATCGAAAACCAGTTAGATTCCTCCCTCCTAGGCTGATGATCGTCATGAACCCTACTGTGCAACACTTTAGCCATTGACTTCTGATCAAATTTCCCTGTTCTGTCAATTCCAGCAATTTAACTTTGATGCTCATCCGTTGGTTCGACCGGAAATCTACCAAATAGCTGAGTTTCATTCAATTGCAATTGCACCCATTCATCCAGCTCTTTTCCCAACTGTGCAAAATTACTTCGGTCATCTGCCACCTTATCGTTTTGACCTTTTTGTGTTTTAGATACCAACTGCATATCAATTCCTCCCGAACTTGTGCAATTCTCCAAAGTGTCCGCAGTGCACTCAGTTGTACACATTTGTATCTCATCAGCCACGTGTGTTGCATTGCAGAAATTGTGGTCCAAACCTCCTGTCTTTAATTCCATCAAGGCCCAGGCTCCCAACATATCGTTTCTGCTAGCTTTGACACCACCGCCAAAATTGTGTTACATTTTTGATACTCGCTATTTGTGTTACATTTCCGCATGCAACTGAGTCCAAACTCCCAGCAAAACTTGTCTCGCTCCTCGCTTCGTTGACATCAACCCCTACATTGGAAAAATCTGTATCCGAAATATCTTCAGACAAATAATCATCATCCGATTTTTCTTCACTTGGCTCCTCAGAATCCGGTGACAGTATATAATCTTCTTCCATAGCATGATGCTCATCTGGTCCACAAGATTCAACACGACGCTCAACGACTTTCATTTCTGTCGGAATTTTCCTCAAGCCGTTGTTTTCATATTCGCTTAGCGCTGTTCTAGAAATATCCTGATTTACTTGATCACAAATTTCCTCCGTAAACTCTATCTCAGTTCCAGTTTTCACTTCCTCGCCGTAACCTGGAATTTTTCCTATACTGTCACTATCAGCAATTCTCGAATCTTCCACTTCTCCAAACAGATTTTCACTGAAAGCTCCTTTTTTTGATACACCACAGCTGGACCCAATGCCAAACCCTTCAGAACTTTTGCCAGGTTGCCGAAATTTATCCATCAAATAAGTGTCAACGCTTCTTCTGGTATCAATTATCTGCTTTTGAGAATACTGCTGTTGCGTTCTTTGATCCATAGCATCACTGGTTTCAATGAAATCCGCTTTATTTCCCGCTTTCCCTCTAACAAAAAAATTGTAGCTTCTCTCATAAAAAGTGGATTTTCAGACAATCGTATGTCAAATTAATACAGAGTCTCTGTCAGTGTCCATTCTTGCTTCCCTGGAGTCAAACGCCAATAACCTCTTGGTAAATCACTTACTGCATTCGAGGCCCACCCAAACAATTTTGTAGGCAACCACTTCATCATCTCTTCTTCCGTCCATCCCAGTTTCATGCCAGTGCTCAAATAATGTTTACGCCAATCTTCCCAAACTTTGTAGCCTGGTGAAGGAAAACGCTTCACCAATTGATAACCAAACATAATCAAACTATTGTTAACCCAAATTGCAAATCTAAGTTAACTTTTGGTGTGCTCTCAGCAGTTTCTTCGACGAAAAATATCGCACGCTCTCCAAACAATCAGAAAATAATACACAGCAAAAAGTAACAAAGAAACGAAGCCCACCCAGGAGCGCCACTGTCGTCTTCTGAATTTCTGCTAGGCTCAACAGTGTGGGGACTCTGTCGCCAAGAAGATCGATCAAATAAAATAAACCAAAGGTTTTGAATTGTTGAAGCAAGCGTTACTTTGTTACTCTGCAATTTCCCCTCTTCCACTCTTGTAGGCTGTTGCAAATTAGATTGCCTTGAAATAAGTTAATTTACAATGGGGCTCGTAATATCAATTCTAGTTATATGGATAACGAATGTAAGACAATCACTTGCACATCAATGGAAAGGACGAACTCAGAGACAATTTATAATAGAAATTAAAATAATAATAACGATATCCGTGGTTCACTTCCCAAATGACTATATCAAAAACGCTCACAGTATCCCAACTGGTCTTGCAATTACAAACTTCCAGAGTTCAATCTAACTCTCAATCTCTTCCCTGCTTTTCACACTAGATTCTAAAGTTTAGTCCCAATAAACCAACTACTTTTTCTCACTTGTGCGAATCCAAATTTCTGAAGTTCTCCCAGAATCTCCAAAGTCTGGCTCTGCCTCTCTCTCTCTCTCTCTCTCTCTCTCTCTCTCTCTCTTTTCTGTGTCACTTCAATTCATACTCCACCCATACGCTCTTATCTTAAGCAAACAAACCTTAATCTTTTAAGTAAACATTGCAACTTACACTTGAAGTTATCACGTTCTGTAGGAGGGCTTTGTTTGCAATGCAAACAAACCAATATCAAATTATGCTCTGTCATTCAACTGCTACCAACCATTGTTCAACTTCCTCCTTATCTTAAGTACACGACCTTTGGACTCTTATGTAAAAAAGTCCACTACACTTTATCTCATATATGCACTTGACATGCCAATCCGTGTTTGCTTAGTCAACATTGAACGTTGCTCTGAAAAGTTCTTATTACTCTATTTCCGCTATCAAATTAAGTAGCTGCAATCAATCCCAGTCAAAAATTATGTGTTGAATTAATAACTAATCTCAACCTCAAAGCTAGGAGCAATCGCCATTCTGAGCTTTCTCAACACCTCATGCAATTCCCCAGCGAAAATCTGCCGAAAAATCTAATTTTCCTCAAAGCCCAAAAATTTGACCTCTAGGGGTCATCCAAAGGTCACCCGTCCAAAATGAGGGGTCAAGATGATAAAACTAGTTATTTTCATGGGAAATTCTCTTGTAGTTGCACCTACCCACAGAATTCCATGTCCTAACTCCCACTAGAACACAAGCAATGACCGCACACACTTTTCATTGACCTCCCGGATGACTCCAAATTTCAGAGCTCAATATCTCGCGAAGTAGAGGTCAAAACAACTTTGGGTAAAATTTTCTAGTAAGTATAGGGTGCCATCAATTTGCCTGCCAAGTTTCATGACCAACGGATCAGCCGTTGCCAGTCGTTTGCAATTTGAAAATTTTTAAAGAAGTTGTGGGTGCCGAAACCCCAGAAATCCGAGTTCGTCAAAACTGACCGGGGTGGTTATTTTTTGCCACTAACTGTCTCAAGTTATCACATTAATACCATTTCAAAGTCATTCGGCCGCTCATAAAGACCAATTTCCGGTTTTCGGTACTCGGGTCGTCCCGAAGCACCGACTTCCGGTCGCACCCGGAAGTTGAAAATAGCACCAATCGAAAGCCCTTGAAAAAATACACTAAACCTCCAAAAATAATAAGGCTACTACTAGTACTCCAGGAGCAATTTAAATTTTACATTCCGCAGCGCGGGAGTGCGCTAGTTCCGTGCAGGTTGGTGTGGGGTCAAATCTGACATTAAAATCAGATTCCTCGTACCCAAATTAGTCTATCCCTCAATTTTCAGGTCAATCAAGCTTGAACTTTTCCAAAAAATACTATTTCAATTTAGGTGCTAACTACATTCCTGTGACAATTACCAATATACCAAAAAATTGCCATTTTACATCCTAAACTCTTCCCAAGATCATGCAAATACCTTAATTCATACGTGCATGACATAACTACTGATTAGTCCTATTATTTCTGACTCAAACGGTCATATTTCAAAGTAAAATACCTTAAAACCTTCAAATCACACTACTTCCGGTGTTAATAGCTTGGTTTCGGGTGGTCGGATTCACCTGCAAAATATACTCGCAATAGAAGACCATTAGGGGTTCCTCCCATCATTGTCCAGTTATCAACTAATAACTCCTTCCCATCCCAGGGGGGGGTCGGACAAATTTTTACCCGAAGGGTATTTGGAAAAACTGATAAATTGCCTATTCTTATTTAAAAATTCCAAAAAATTTCTCCCACAACTTTCTAAACCTTTCCCAGGATCATTCAATAACCTACTGCATCAGTGCATGCTGGTACGACTGCTTTATACCGTTAATTCATCCATAAAGTATCAATTTTTTTTACTTAAATATCAAAAAACTTCGGATAACACCACTTCCCGTGCTAATAACTCAGATCGAAAAGATTTAACCGGCCGCACATCCCTATTATACATGGAAAATCACTAGGGGAACATCTCCACAAATTTTCAGAGTGCAATGACGAATATAACTTACAGAAATGAGGGTACAAGGTTTGGGGATGCCCATTGTTTTGCAAATTCGAAATCGCACTTCTAGTTACTTCAAATTGAAATTCCAATTTTGATCAAAGTATTTAGTTCACTTCAAATCTTTGCTTTCTAGTTTTCTTCTAAATTTAAATCACTCATTTCGTATTTGGCCTGATGCATAAATACGACTTTGCTATGTAATCAAAATATATCGACAGCTTAAACATGCTTTTGTTCATTAGTTCGTTTGTTTAAGATATATCACTCAACTCCCATCTCTGGCGCCTTCGAAACAATAACCCCTTAAGAAAGAACGCTTACTTCAAACACCTAATTAACTTGTCTAACTTGACCTAAATTATCTAGCTTACTTGCAGTATCCACTCATGAAATTTTGTCGTGTTCTACAGTTATCTTGTTCCGTGCATTAAGCCGCAATTCAAGCAAATACGCTTATATTTTCAACTCCAAGTTTTTGGAGTGTGAAAGAATACCAAAGAACATATGCCGATGGGTCTTTCCGACACAAAATTGTCAAAAATTGTCTGCGATACCATTATTCAATGTTGAAACAGTTTTTCAATATTTGAAGATACAGTGTAAAGATGACATCGGAGTCGCAAGGGAACGCAGCTACTTGCCTGGAGCTACTCAAGGCCAGAAAATAAAAAGTTAATTATGTCGTTCAAACAGGTCTCCTTACAGGCTGTGTTCTGTGTATAAAAGAGGTGTTGTTGTTGTTGACAAAAGTCCCTTTCCATATTGCTTTTAACCTTCAAAGCATCTGAAACCTTATCATAGTATCATTTTTCAAGTAATCTCACCTGTTCTTTGAGTACATCTCTCACAAGATATAACAATAATGCTAAATTTGTTAATGCCATCAAACATATTATTTGAACAAGAAAAAATTTCAAATATTTGTTTTCATTTCAGACTGAAAGTTTGAAAAAAATATTGAACTTGACAGGACCAGGCCAATCAAAACTCAACCCAAACGACGAATGAAAAGCTGACGATTCTACTCACCGGAAAAGTACTCTATCGGCCGATTGATTAACATGTACGGATTATTTATATTATGGTGAAAATGAAAAGTTGTAGTCATAGAACTTTCATAAAATTGAGTTCTATGAAGTTTAAATTCTCCGATACTTCACAATAAAGAGAGAAAAGCTACCTTTCAAGAAACTAACTCAAAAAATTTGAATTTTTGAATTTTAGGCGAGCAAAGAATTGTGAACACTTTGTAGCGGTAGAAAATCATAGATTAAAAATTTATTTTTAAAAGTTTTTTTATCGCTTGAAATGTTCAATGCAATCCCTAAATTAATCAATGATAAGAATTTTCAACAAGATGCATCAAATCCAGCAAATAAGAACTTCACAGGTCAGCTTTGGTTCAATACTTTCTTCAATTAAATGTAGTAAACTCTTCCTTAAAAAGACCCTATTGTTTTGACATAATGTTTTTGGTGTGGAATTAGACAATTTTTCAATACAACATGTGTCTTTAGCTGATATGAAGGCAACAATTATCTCATTAAAAAAAGGAAAAACCACATCTCACTGTTTGAACGTTAGAAATCTCACTGTTTGAACGTGCAAACCAGCAATTTTAACACATGCAATCTTTCTGGACTTAAAAAAGGCATTAGATACAAAAGATCATTCAATTCTCGTAGAAAAGTTGTGGAGAATGGGATTCCGTGGACCTATCAATACCTTACTAAAAAGCTATCTAACAAACAGAAAAACAAAAAATATGTTGCGGAGATACTGAATCCTCATTTTTACCTTTAAGAATAGGTGTACCTCAAGGCTCAATTTTGGGACCAACACTGTTTATCTTGTATGTAAACGATCTTCCGGAGGCAACAGCTAACCTAACAATGACCCTTTACGCCGATGACACAGCTTTGATACAACTCAGTCAATCAGATCTCAGTCAGCTTGTCTTAGGCATGAAACAAACAATTGATTGGTTGGACAAAAAAAACTAACTGTGAACTTCGATAAAACTTTTTTATTCAGTTTTCAAAAAAAGGTGGTAACAAAAGCAATCAAATATCATTTGAGAGAAATCACATTGAAAACAAAAAATCGGTGAGGTATCTTGAAATCCTGATTGACGAAAAACTAAACTATCAAGATCATATTCAGTATTTGATTCATAAAATGAATGTATTTTGTGCTACATTCTATAAGCTGAGAACTGTCTTACACAAAAATCAACTAATTTTTGCGTACAAAATTATGTGCAACCAATCTTACAGTATGGAGTTTTAATATATGGTACAGCTGCAAAGAGTGACATCAAGAAACTTAATAACAAAATCAAACATGTAGTGAGAATTGTATATGGGAAACGTAAAATTGAGTCAATTGAAAACTTCAGAATTGCAGCAAAAATTTATAACATAGAAGAGTAACATTTGTATGAGCTATTGAGATAAGTTTTTTAAAAAAATAAGGGAGTTAAATGAGCACAGTACAAAAAATGTTTTTTTTTGGGGAACGAATGATTTAAACAAAATAAAAACACAGAGAATATGCGCAAAACACTTATAATTTTTGTGTGAAGGACAAATTAACATAAAGATCATTTCAACAAGAGCCAGAAAATTGTTGGTAAAAATACTAAAATTTCAACCTCGTTTCATTGAAGAAATAGGAAAACTGTCTGTAATAGGTTGTAAAGATTTTGCTCACCGGTTCCGTGATTACTTTATATTAGGCAGTGCTGATTTGCTAGAAGGTTTCTACTGAGTTTTTTCCTCTTCATGTTTTTCCCAAACAAATGATTGAAATAAATCAAGACGCTAAATTTTCTGCTTCATGAGGCACCACATGACGAGGCAATACTGCCTTTTGGTGTTCTCTCGGTTCAGTAAGTGTGTATATAAAAAGTGTAAAAATATATACATTTTTTTGTTTGTCTGTTCCGAAAACAATTTATTATTATTATTATTATTATTATTATTATTATTATTATTATTATTATTATTATTATTAAATAAAGAGAGATATTACTTTCTTTGCACCATTTTAAGAGATTCATCTGTTGTCCTCTCAAGTTCTATACGCGCTCTAACTTGGCCAATTGGGATTTTAGAGCACCAGTCATTGTTCCCCTTTTTTTGAAAGTTTTAGTAAAGCCTAGGAAATTTAATGATCACTTGGTTTTCTCCTGATGGATAATGTTTTTTTCCTCTATCGTAAATCTTATGAGCATTATATCATTTTTAGGTTTATATAACAGCGTATCCGCAAGTGAATGAGTTACTGCGAGCACTATTGCCTAAAAAGATGGCATTAGCACCTTCTTTGATATCACGCGCAAAATATTAAATTATGTTAATTTTAGAGGTCGGCTGAGAACAAACAGATGAAAATTATAGAATTGCTTCAGAGTTGCTTATGTATAAGGGTTATACTTTCATTTGAGCTCCCGTGCATTTTGAGATCGCGGTGTTGGTTTTAGTTTTCAAAAATATGCGGGCAACTATAAGCACCACGGTTTTTCCACGAAGAAGCGCCATTCTCAAATCCACTGGTTGCAAGTGCGTAAAATGCACTAGTCAATTCAGAAGCAAGCATTTTTGAGGCTATCTTGGTTTTTGTTTCTGATTTCTTAAGAGAAGTCTGAGTAGAACACTGTTTTGTTTTCACGCTACAAAACACCATGTTATCATCATGCTATAAAGCTATTCTGTTTCTTATAAAGCTAGCATGAAGTTATTGGCATTAAGAAATAACTTCTTGGCGAATTCCGAGTTACTTCTTACCCGCCGCCACAACATTATAGAATGAAGAGTTAAGAGTGGCTGCAAGGTGATTTTTATATCGGCAACTGTCTTTGATGCTAATTCGCTATACATTAAAAGGATACACAAAGTAGTCGATTACAATCCTGATATCACAACGTTATATTTATATTTAAAAAAACTTTTGCTTAAAATTATGTTGGACTGCATGTTATCAAAAACACTTAATTTACTGGTCCTCACTTTCTTAAATGGTTGGTTTCTGCAGCGAACTTAAGTCGCAGATCAAAAATGTTACTATCTAATGTTCCTACCTTCAAATCATTGCAAAAGAGTATGAACAAGCAACGTTTCTACTGCGTCTACCAACTAATCAGCTATACTGGTATTAGATCCACTGCTCAGAACCTTTTAGTGGCAAACTGTTTCTCTCAATGAAATGAAATAGTTCATTTCGACAAATTATTTTTTTATTGGTCGAACTTGGGTGAACCCGTGAACATTGATTGGTTGGAGTTATTACTTATTAGATCGGTTAAATGCCCGAGCTGACCACCATAAATCTATCATAGATAGCATATCAAAGTCATGTATGATGCGTATGGTATCTTAGATACCATATCAAAGACAATACAAAAAACAAAACAAGGTCTCAAATGACGTATTTTGGATCGCATATTGAGCATAATTTGATATAATTTGATCTGTAAAACATACCCAAGATCTTATATGGCTTCTTAGAAAGCATAGCATGATCATACAAGAAGTTTTGCCTTCTTTTGGATGGAATCATATATGGTCTTTGATATAGTAGCTAAGCGGGTCATCCTGGCTGACTCGGGAGCCTCCACTAGAATTTTGGGTACCTGATCTTTCACGACTTCTTCATAAATAAGTTAGAAGCTTGTTTGAAGTCATCCCTCCACTCCGTTTTCTTACAAAGTATTCCTCTACCCCTCTCTGCTACCCGGGTCGAGGTTTGGCGGTGAATTCTTCTATGAAGTGTGGTGAAAAAAACAATTTTCACCGCGTATTTCTTACATATTTTTGCAGGGAATGCTGTGAATCGCGGTGAATTATTTATTTTCACCGCGTTCTCGGTATTCTTACAAAAGAGACATTTCCATACACGGGTTCGAACCTCTTACCTCCTACATGTCTTCAACTCCTTATTCCACTCCGCCAACTATCACTTACTTCTATCATATTTCTTGTGAATTTATGTAAACCTTGGAAAACGAATGCGGTGAATTTTTGTAAGAAATGCGGTGAATTTCGTGGTGAATTTTCATAAGAAATGCGGTGAAATGTGGTGAATTGTTTTTGTTCACCGCATTCACCGCAGTCACCGCATTTATTACAATACTTTGCCACAAAAGTCGATGCCGTGAATTTTTGTACGAAATGCGGTGAATTTCGCGGTGAATTTTTGTAAGAAATGCGGTGAATTGCAATCACCGCATTTCGTACAAGAAATTGCCGCATTTACCGCATTTCTTTCAAAAAATCACCCAAAACATCGACCCGGTTATAGAGAACAGAGAGTCAAGCAGTCAAGTCCAATCTGTATACCCGGGTCGAGGAACATTCTGAAAATTATTTCAGAAATTATCTGAAATGAGCTGAATTTCATTAAGAAAAACGCAGAAACCTTGAATAATAATGCGTAGTAATTATAGAAGAAATGTAATACACTTCGCAACAAACAACTGTGATTGCATTTCAGCAACTGATTACACGTACCTGGTTACCATCGTAACTTCTCAGGAAGCAACTGCGGGAACAAATGATGTCATAAGTATTCGTCTCCAACCAGGCGACGAAGATGTTGTCCTGAATGGAGCAAACTTGGTAACTGACGAAGAGCTCGGTAAGAATAAACTGCAATCTCTGATCACTTTTTATCAGCTCAGTCAAGCCACCCAGGGTTAGATCTCGGCTCATGGAAATAATTTGTAGTTCTAGTGGGAGGGGGGCAGTATTGATCATAATTACACGGTCCAGCACATAGTTAAAGTCGAGGTAGTGTATATTCATGGGTCCAGCTAGGGTGTTTTCATAGCCGGTTAGGGTCGAGCATGGTGTTTTCATAGTTTGAGCAAGAGAATTGTTAATAGGAATTGATTGTTTTGTCATTTCCATTTGTTTATTCGCATGTTTTCCTAAGGATCAAGCAGACATTCTCAAACAATACCAAACTGGCGTTGCAACAAGCAATCAGGCGCAGAAAATTGTTTGAGTTTTCCGAAAATCTCAAGAAGAATTTGACTCTTGAGTCAAAAATAGGCTGTATTACATAATTCGTAAAAAAAATGAGTTACTCTGATTTTTAAGTCATTTTTAAAAACAAAAACTTGAAAACTTTGATCATCATAATCGCAAAATAGCACAGTTCCATGTTTTAATTAAAACCTCCTCAAAAATTGAAAATTACAGAGGAGAATTCCCGTCGACTGCGTTTTATGCAATAGCCGACACTTAAATAGCATATTAGTGAATTTTTCGTCATAGTAAAAGTTTTTGATCGAGTTAAACTCAAGAATTTCATTTCGGTTGAACTAAAGTCCAGCGGCAAAAGCTTGGGTCGGGCTAACTTGGGTCGAACAGCAAAAAAGTCTTTTGGGCCAATCATGGCATTTCAAATAGTTGAGCCGTAAACCTTGGTATCTAAAAAAAACTACAGAAAAACTCAAGAAACTCAAAAATATCAGAAGGAAAACTTAAAGTTGAAGGCAAATGGTGTAAAAATGCAGAACTCAGTATAGATTTCAATGCGGCAGATTTTCAAATTGTAGCAACGCATAATAAAATTGGATCTCCCTTTAGATTATGCAAAAAAGCACCTACCCTATAGTATACTAGCTTAAAAAGTTAATGATAATCATTGATAAGTTGTGTATTGATGTGAGAGCGAAGTATTAATCAACGTTTCAATTGGCGGTAAGATTTTTTTTACAAATCAGTCGGTTTATATAGCATTATGTTCCCGCAATCATAGCTTAATGGTTGTGACATCAAATTCGAACTGTAAATTTAAATCAAAAATCGGAATTTATCGGAAGTCATTCTTGACTTCCTTCACCCCTCCTTTCGGGTTGGGTGTCACCTAAGGGAGCCGCACGAAACCTAGCGTGTTTCGTTTTCCCTAATCCCTTGGTGAGGACATCTGCAATCATGAGGTCAGTTCAGGTTACAAATATTTCAATTCGAGCTCACCCCTTTCTACAAGCTCCCTTATGAAGGGAAGTTTAAGTGCAAATTGTTTTGTTTTTCCATAGTGGTGGACTGTTTGCTGAGCGCTATGCATGCCTGGTTGTCGACAAAAATCTCAATAGGTTTTTGTACCTCAACGCTTAAGTCCTGCAGCAGATATCTCAAGTGAATGGCCTCCTTTGTTACCTCTACCAAGGAATTCATTTCGGCACTGCCGTTGATGTAGCAACACATCTTGAAACCTTTGTTGACCGGCTGACAACGGCTGAGCTACTACTAAATTTGAAACAATATCCTGAAGTGCTTTTCCTATGGTCTAAATTTCCTGCCCAATCGGCATCGGAGAAACACTCTAAGGTTAACTTATCTCCCCTCCTAAAAACTAAACTCTTTGACTTAGAACCTCTGAGGTATCTCAAAACTCTGCTTCCGGCTTTTCAGTGCTTTTCCGCTGGACTCTCAACAAAAGAACTTAAGAAGTTTGCTGCAAAAGAAATGTCTGGTCTACTCGAGCAAGCTAAATAATTCAAGCAACCCACTAAATTTCTTCAATCAAAATTTTTCATGCGCCCTTGCTCTTCACTCCCCTCCTGAGGGCAGTCTTCTCTTGTTAGTTTTATTTTTGCAAGTGGTGTCTCTACTGATTTGCATCTTTCTAGTCCAAATCTCTTTAACAGTTTTTCAATATACTGTTCTTGGTTGATTTCAATGGAATTTTCCCTTTTCACAATTTTCTTTCAAAGAAACCAACAAAGATCCCTACAATCACTTATTTTGAAATCCTTAGACAGCTCATTCTTGAACCAAGAGGAGAAGTTTTCCTGAAATTCACAGCTTATTATATTATCTACCCACAAGCAAACTGCGCCTTGAAATTGTCTTTCACTTTTCTTTATGAACAAACAATTCTCATGAACCAAAGATTCAAAACCTTTAGCTACCTAAAAGTTCCTAAATGTAAGATACCAATTCCTTCCTGACTGCTTAAGACCGTAAAGATTTTTGTTCATTAAACAAACAAGAGGTTTTCTTTTGTTGTCTAATTGCTCAAAACCTTCTGGTTGTTTCATGTAAAATTCTTCAGCTATATGTGCGTTAAGATATGCCGTTTTTTATATCCATTTGTCTTATTTTCGACCCTTTTTGAACACACAAGCTCACAAGTAAACGAATTGTTGGTAACCTAGTCGTTGGTTAGTAGTTCTCATGAAAATCCTTCCCTAAGACTTGACTGTAACATTTGGCCACGAACCTTCCTTTGAATCTACTTATCTCCCCCGTCCTACCATATTTAACTCCAAAATGACATCTACTACCCACTACTTTTGCTCCATTATCCTCAATTAGATCCCGAACTGTATTTTCGCTCAGTGAGTTATATTCGTCCTGCATTGCATTCTTCCAGTTTTCATTCTTGAGCGCCTCTTTTGCGTTTTTAAGTAACAAATTTTGATCAACAATTTCACTTAAAAAATTATTTCACTCATCTCTTTGTTTAACTCATGTTCTAGATTTGCCTGTTCAACCACTCCGAATTAATACTTGTTCTCGTCGAATTTTGAATTCCTTGTTTTTTGAACCTTAACTTCCCAGCGATCGTTTTCTTTTCCTATCAGAAAAGATCTACTATCGAGTGCATGACCTAAGAAATTTCCCTTCTTTGCTTTTCTGTCTATTTTGTTTCTGAATTGTTTCTCTATGAAAGGGTAAGCAATACAACCGAACACTTTCATGAAACTAAGATTTGGTTTCTCACCATACATGGCTTCATGAGGGGTTTTCTTTATTGCCGAATGATAGCAAAAATTTTTAAAATAGAATGCCATGTTGATTGAATAAGTCCAATACTTTTTCTCTAAAGAAGCCTGATCTCCTAAACATCTAGCAATTCCTACAGTGACGTCCCAGAGTTTTTGAATTTTACCATTTTCTTGTGGCGTGTACGCCGCAGAATTCTCAAGCCTGATTTCTTTTAGCCGGGCAAACTTTTTAAAGTCGTTAGCTATGTTCTCTTTTGCACCATTTGAGACCAAATTTAACGGCTGGCCTACATCTGCACAAAATTGTTGAAATTTCTCTAGATTCTCGTCCCTTGACTTCATAAAGTAAACCCTACAAAATCTACTGAAGCTATCAACGAATCTTATCGCGTACTTGTGGCCATCTACAGCCTCGGGAGTAATAGGCCCTAAGATGTCTGTGTGCACAATGTCCAACACTGCTTGTGCTCTTGTTGTGCAATCTTTTGCTTTTGTTTGTTTCTTGTCCTTATTCAAATCACAAATCTCACATACATCTATCAAACTGTCGCTGATACGAATTCCTTCAACGTGTTCAGCTAGTTTGCTAAGGTCCGTAAAATTGTTATGACACAATCTTTTGTACCACATTTATAAGCTACTGGACAGTAGGCAGTTTTCCTTGCAAGTTTTATCAATCTCACTAAAGTCCCAAATGTAGTTTTTCTCCTGCCTAATTGGTACTCAACTCCGCTTTTGTCAATTATGCTTAGTTCTGGTCCTATCAAAACTTCAGCTCCTGCTTCTCTAAGTTTACTAATAGACACTAGACTGTGTGAACTTTCAGGTATAAACAAGGCGTTCTCCAGGATAAATTTTCTGTTAAACTGATTAAATTTAACTAAAAATGCAACTGTACCTCGGCCACAAATCTCAGACTCTGTTTTGTATGCGTTCTGTACTTTGCCCGAGAAACTATCATCGATATCGATAAACATTTCCCTGTTGGTTATCATGTGACCATATGACTTGTTGCCCCTGAATCTAGCACTAGCCCTACTCCCTCATCCCCAACTGTGCATAAAAACAAACTAAAGTATTCTTCATCTTTAGCTAAATTCTCTTTCTCATTTCTAACGCTTCGCCTGGCATGTTTCTCAAACTTTTTATTCCTACACTCTGTAGCTATGTGTTCAAATTTATTGCAATTGTAGCACTGAATTACTTAGCTGGTACTAGGCTGTGGGTTATGAGGTTTCCGGTTATTGTTTGATCGACAGAATTTTGCAATATGTCCTAACTTATTACAGTTATGGCACCTCTTCTGCTTTGTTAGGGAGACATTTTCACTTGCGTTTTTCCTATCACTCTCTATTCTTTGCTCAGTGTCCAAGTTGATCAGATCTCGCTTCAACTCATCAAGTGACTTATCCTCACTGCCGTACTTAACAAGTGTGACAACTTTATCAAATTCGTTCGGCAGACCTTTCAGTAGAATTGTTGCGAACATTTTTTCACTCAAACCCTCGTTCACTTGGTTAAGGTTATATTGTAGTTCCTCTGCTCTTGTTATATATTCGATTAGTCTTTCGTCGTCTCTTTTAACAAGGCTAGTGAGCTCGCGGACTAACTTTTGTAATCTAGTTCTCTCAAAGCTATGGAATCTCTTAGTTAACACATCCCACGCTTGAGCCCCATCTCCTTTATGAGGCCTAAGATAAAGAACTGACTGCTTTTCGAGCGCCAAAACAAGCTCATACTATATTTGCATTTGTTTTTCTTTAAAATTTTCTCTCCCTTTAGCTATAGCTGCGTCTTTTTTGGCTCGTGAAGCGTTAGGGCGTGTAGAAGGGACATAATCTTCAAAAGTGCTACTACCATCAAGTACCTTGTACAACTTAAGGACAAAAATGCGAGCTTTAAATTGCTCTGAAAAGTACAAAAAGTCTTCCTCTTTCCCACTGAATTGGATACGTTTGTTCTTAACACTCATGTTTTGTCTAACCAGTCTATCAATTCAAAACAAAAATTGGTCTCTCTAATCAATTTATCAATTCAATATCTTTTCACTTGTTAATTTCATACAAAAACCAACTCTCAGGAGAACTAGGATTAAAAGGTGGGCAAACAAAAAGGTCCTACATGCACACACTACCCCCTTTTCTAATCAATTTATCAATTCAATACCTTTTCACTTGTTAATTTCATACAAAAACCAACTCTCAGGAAAACTAGGATTAAAAGGTCGGCAAACAAAAAGGTCCTACATGCACACACTACCCTCTTTTCTATGTCATTACTGGTCACTGAGAAACGGCCAGGCCACGTCCTTACGAGGTTCGACTGTAAAAGGTACCTCTAGGTCGGTTGTTATCCTTAGCGGAACCAAGGTTGCAATAACTTCACAGACTCAAGGGCAGTCTCTACATGTATCGCCCCTTATTAGCATGATTATTTCTCCAAATTTTTATTAATTTTCAATCAAGTTCAACCGTATTTGTAGAGTGTTTAGGTTTTGCGCTGCTTTACACGTTTATTAAAACGTTTTTAAATAAAATCTGAACGTTGTTCAGCAAATGAGCACTTTTTCCAGAAAAAACAAACGGTGTTCGATTAGGGTGCGCTTTTTCAGAAAAATGTCCGAACGGTGTCCGGAAATGCAAGCGCGTCACAACCAATAAGCTACCTTTTAGGAAAGTAGCTTTTTACAAATTTAGAACAATTAATGTTTTCAGTCTTGGTTTGGCACTTTGCCGGCACTCAAACAGACTCCTTCAAAACTAGGACCTGGAACTTCACCCTGCTGATCCTTGCTAGATACTCGTTTCGAATTCTCCTTTGCTCTCTCTTTTTGGCTTTTCGTCACTTTGGCCCTTTCTTGTCTCTTTGGCAGTGTTTTGTCTCTTTGCTGTTTCGTCTCTGTTTTTGTTCGGCCGCCTTGCAGAAAAAAGTTTTGTTTTTAACTGTGCGTTTGGCTGGGCACAGTAACCTGACAAGCTGTGTATTGATGTGAGAGAGAAGTATTAATCAACGTTTCAATTGGCGGCAAGATTTGTTGCAAATCAGTCGGATTATATATCATTATGTTCCCGCAATCATGGCTTAATGGTTGCTACATCAAATTTGAACTGTAACTTTTAAATCAAAAATCGGAAATTATCGGAAGTCATTCTTGACTTCCTTCAATCATCATAAACATTGAAATATTAAAATGTGAGTTTTTTTAAAAAAATATATTACATCAATTTGATCAAAATTGAGTCCACGTTTTGAAATCGTAAGCTTCAGCGTCCTTTTGACACCAATTCTGGTTTTTTTTACAATGCAACTGGATTAACTTTGATTGAAAAATCCTAAATAATGTCATAGATAATAATATTAATATCCTAAATCCATTGAGACTAATTTCGTAATAATGTCGTGCTCTAAATCATTGTCAGTTGCTTTTGCTATATGTTTAACACCACTGGC
This sequence comes from Convolutriloba macropyga, assembly GCF_964194025.1. Classification (NCBI taxonomy): domain Eukaryota; kingdom Metazoa; phylum Xenacoelomorpha; order Acoela; family Convolutidae; genus Convolutriloba; species Convolutriloba macropyga. The sequence continues at coordinate 44,887,876 of NC_134477.1, forward strand.
ACTGGCTATATCTTGGGTCGAAAATTTTTGTTCAGTTTAAAATTTTTCTTATCAATTGATTAGTACCGTTTTTGGCCTGCTTAAAGTGTCTCTGTTACTGTCGCAAAAAAAAGTTGGGTTTGAACAACTACAACTACTGACATCTTTGGAGTTTTGTTTATTTTTCTTCAACCAGCTGAAAAAAAAACAAAACAATGATGCTGGTTAATGTGCGTTTGTACATGATGCTCCGACCAGAGCTCATTTACATTTATGACCTAATTGTCCACCTAAGGATGAGATAATTAAAAATAGATGTTTGAGTTTAAAAACGTTACAAAACGGAACTACTAGTTGAATTGCATAATACCATGTCTCCTTACAGCACTCACAAGATCTACCATTAGAAAGACTGCGAGGAAAAAACAAACACAAAAATAGGCAAGAGCAAAAATTTTTCAGCGAATGTGTTAAAGAAGAGGGAAAGAAACACAAATATTGATCACTCACAAAAATTTATAAAGACGCATATTGTCCAGAAAACAAAACATGAGTTGCGACATGACATCACGGAATGAAGAGTTTTTGAATTACAAAGAAATTAGATGGAACCTCTCAATGATTAGAATAAATTACAAGCTGACGAAAAAAACAAAGACTGAAAGGTATAAAAAGTTTTTTGAAGGAACAATATCGTAAACTTTTATAGTATTTGACATAAATTGAATGCATTGATTAACATAATTCATTCAATCTTCAATTAGAAGCCTGTGAGAGCAGTCATCATGTTACGACTACATGAAAAAAGGGCAAAGATAGCAAATTCAAAAAATTTTGAGGGAAAAAAGTGTCGAATCCAAACAAAAAAAAAGTGGTGAAAGTTTTTCTAATCTGATATAAATTTTTTAGCAGCAATTGGATTCATTTTTTAATAATATGACTTTAATGACTTTAATAATATAAAAATTCAACAAGTATGAACAAATATAATAAAACCACGAAATTTTTAAGAAATCACATTATATCAACAATGTTGAATTTTCAATAGCTTTCAACGGAAGACCAAAAAATGTGCTAAGTTATGCCTTAATGAGAAAGCAAAGATGTTTGTCAATCATAAGTCATCAGAAGAACATCACAATAAGTCTTGTGAATATGAAGACAACAACAAATACATGCAAAAACCAAAAATTCAGAAGAAAAATTCAAAAAGAAAGTGTTGAAGGCATTCAAACTCTTCGCCGTTGTCTGAAATTTTTATATATAATCCATTGGACGTCTTCTATAAGCCAATGGGAACCATCAATATTATGATAAAGAGATAAGATTTCAAAAAGAACCAAATTTTGAAAAAAACAATCCGAAATCTTTTGAAGTTATAATAAATCTCATGGCATTGAAGTCATAAAGCAATCAGTTAGCAAATAGAACCGCTTACCATATTAATTTAATTGCAGTTAAATGAAAGGGGTTCCTGTCATCACTGAGACTGAAATATAGTTCTTGAAAATATGTTTGATAAGGGTTATTGTCCAAAGAAGTCTTTGCAGCCATTAAAATCAATAGCTCTCAACGGAAGTCAATAAAAACGCAAAATTAAGCCTCGATGAGGAGATAAGGAAATTTGTCATTCTTATGACATCAATAGGATATCACAATAAGTTTTTTCTGATTATGAAAACAACAACAAAAGCAGGCAAAAACCAAAAGTTCAGTAGAAAAGTGCAAGAAAGTGTGTAAGCCACATAAACCATAATTCTTTTTTTTCTAAAAAGTTTATCCATTACCTATTGCCCGTTTTCTCTATGCGTCTGAGAATTATCATTTTTAGAAATTTGTGATAAATTTTTGAAGTAAACCAAAATTATAAAAAAGCCAAAAAATAAAAAAAAATTATGCTAACTTATGGCATCGAAGTCATAAAACCAATAGATAGAAGACAAAACCATTATACAGATTCATTTTAGTTGCAGTAAAACACGATGGACGTCATGTCATTACTGAGACTGACTTACTTTGCACGAAAATAAAATTTAAGGTTGGTTAATGTCCGAAAAAAGATCTAAAAACCTATATTTAAGGTCTTAACAACCAATAAAATCAAGATTTTTAAACTTAAGTGAAAAAGTACACTACCTTATGCCGCAATGCAAAAATATCAGTAGGTTATCAATAAGACATCACAATAAGTCCTATGATTATGAAAACAACGACAAACCCAGGCAAAAACCAAAAAAATGCAGGAGAAATTTGAGAAGAAGGTGTCGAAGCCAGTTAAACCATAATTTTTTCCAAAAAACTTTATCTATGATCCATCGGACGTTTTTTTAAAGGCAAGTGGAACTGCCAATATGATGAAAATCAGGTAGGATTTCATAAAGAAACCAAATTAAAAAAAAAACCAATTTTTTTTGAAATTACGAAAACTCAGGTTATCGAAGTCATAAAGCCAATAGTTGGCAAGTAAAACCGCTTATCAGATTATTTTGCTTGCAGTAAAAAAGAAGGAGGTGCTGTCATTACTGAGACTGACATATAGTTTTTTAAAATATGTTTGATAATGGTTATTGTCCAAAAAAGTCTTAGCAGCCATTAAAATCAATAGCTCTCAACGGAAGTCAATAAAAACGCAAAGTTATGCCTCGATGAGGAGATAAAGAAGTTTGTCATTCTTATGACATCAATAGGATATCACAATAAGTTTTTTCTGATTATGAAAACAACAACAAAAGCAGGCAAAAAAAATTCAGTAAAAAAGTGCCAAGAAAGTGTCGAAGCCATTTAAACTATAATTCTTTTTGTGAAAACTTTATCTATTACACATTGATCGCCTTCTCTAAGCCTCTGAGAATTATCATGATTAGAAATTTGTGATAAGCTTTCGAAGTGAGCCAAAATTACAAAAAAAGCCAATAATTGAAAAAAATTTTAACTTGAGGCATCGAAGTCAAAAAACCAATAGATAGAAGATAAAACCATTAAACAGATTCATTTTAGTTGCAGTAAAACACGATGGACATTATGTCATTAATGAGACTGACTTACAGTCCACAAAAATTCAATTTGAGCTTTAAATATAAGTGAAAAAGTACACTACCTTATGCCGCAATGCAAAAACACCAGTAGGTTATCAATAAGACGTCACAATAAGTCCTATGATTATGAAAACAACGACAAACCCAGGCAAAAACCAAAAAATGCCGGAGAAATTTGAGAAGAAAGTGTCGAACCCAGTTAAACCATAATCTTTTCTCTGAACTTTTCTCTCTTAAATTTATCTATGGTCCATCGGACGTCTTTTTAAAGGCAATGAGAGCTGCCAATACTTTGAAAATCAGATAAGATTTCATAAAAAAACAAATTATAGAAAAAATCCATTTTTTTTGAGATTACGAAAACTCGTGTTATCGAAGTCTTAAAACTAATAGTGAAATTACGAAAAATATATATTTTTTGAAATTACGAAAAATTTGGATGTGTTTTATCAGTTGGTTATCAATAAGACATCACAATAAGTCCTATGATTATGAAAACAACGACAAACGCAGGCAAGAGACAAAAAAATGCTAGAAAAATTTGAGAAGAAAGTGTCGGAGCCAGTTGAACAATAATCTTTTCTCTGAAAACTTTATCTATGGTCCATTGGACGTCTTTTTAAAGGCAATGAGAGCTGCCAATACGATGAAAATCAGATAAGATTTTATAAAGAAACCAAATTACAAAAAAATCCAAAATTTTCTCTGAAATTACGAAAACTTCTGTTATCGAAGTCATAAAACCAATAGTTGGCAGATAAAACCAGTTATCAGATTATTTTAATTGCAGTGGAAAAGAACAAGATCCTGTCATTGTTGAGACCGACTTAATATTAATGAAAATTAGTTTAATATCGATTAATTTTCAAAAAAAATTTAAAAAAAATTATATTTTAAAGTCTTGACAGCCCTTAGCTGTCCACTCAAAGCGCTATACAGGTTTACTTTGTGCACAATATGAAGCCGACTGCACTTTTAGTAGGCAAGTTTATGCATTACGACTCTCAAAAAATAATAAAATTTCAAAAAGAAATCAAAATTTTGTTAAAAGTTTCGAAAACTAGGAGTCGAAGACAAAAAAAAATTGAGCGACGCCTTGAGAACGATTTTTTTGTTCATTGGAAACATTTTGACTGTAAATTAGGTTTTTCATTATTTGATATGAAAATGACAAGTGCCTAAGTGACTAGAAAAAAATATTAAACAGGAAAAGTTTTCTAAAAAAACAGCTCTCAAATTGAATTCGAGTTTTTTTTATAGTAAACTTCCTCACACGACCAGAACTAGTCTTTTTTTCGGTCTTCTGGTAACAAAAAATTATTTCCATTGGTAGCATGAAATGTAATTTTGAAAGAATTTTTTTAATAGAAAAGCCTTAATTTGAACAAAAATTACGCTAAATTGAACAAAATCATGCTAAAAGTGAACCAATTATCCCATTTTCACACAAAATTTTAAACCTCGATAACTCCTCGAAAAATACCGAATTAAAAAAAATCTTTTTAATTTCGAATTCTACGCTGGACGAGATATTTAATGATAGCACTCACATTTCTCCACGATGAATACATCGATCGGCCAAAAGAACCCATTTGAGTATATAGTTCCTCCCCCACAAGTGGTGTCGAAACAATAACGTTTTCTTGAAAAAACTTGCTAGTACACAATGGTAACAAAAGACTACGTACACCTGAAGAACTAAAGAATTTCTTCAAAAGCGCAACAAACTTATAATAAAACATGATTGTGAGTTAAAAATTGTCCAGTGACAGAAAATGAATGTATTCTCAATCTCACTCAAATTTTCTGGCAATTTTCAGTGGATTAAAGCAATCTGCTAGCCATTACAGCACCTCCTCCAGATGTTTTTGCAAAGAGTGCCGACAAGGAGCAATATCTTATGGGAAAATAAGGTTGAAAAAATGCGACTTTATTGGTCATAAAATTTCAATTAACCTACAACGTTGAACTTGTTTCGTCATCTACCGAAATATCCTTCATCTGATTGTTTGCACGTCAAAATTGATCGATTGCTTGTCCGAGCTCAATTTTTTTAAATTTCTTTTCAATTCTGGAAATCTTGTCCCATTTTTTTTCAAAAACTCGCATAATTCTGCCCCAAATGCCAGTAAGAACTACATTTTGCTGGATGCAATTTTTTAAAAGCATTTTCTCTACAACTTTGACCAATAACGCTTGCTTTTTTCCTTCAGACTGAAATTTTTGCGGCATGTCTGGGAAAACATTATTTTTTTGAGACTTCGTCGACTGTACTTCTGCATATCGCTTCACAGCAGCAGAAAGAGCTATCAAACACAATCTTCTTTATACCATGCAGACGTTTATTCGAAAGACGGAATTGATTAGCAAAGTAATTGAAATTTTCAGATGATTTGGAAAGCATAGATTTGTTCCAAGAGGGGAGTACTCACCATTTCCATGTCACCACACAATACGATTACGTCCACTCAGCTCGCATATCAAAAAGAGGGGTAAGCAATTGTTTCACCTTTTTTCACCTTTTTCCGATACTAGCCGCATTTGCATACACGCCCACACATACACACATACACGCATACGCACAAACACACACACACACACACACACACACACACACACACACACACACACACACACATTAAATTCACATAAAAACCTCAGTTTGGGCACAACGGATTATTTTTAAACCAAACAATATTCATTTGCAAACACGCGAAGTTTCGTGTGATTTCTCATGAAAAGTTAAACGAAATTTCATGAAAATTACATGCAAGATTGTGTTGCCAAACAAGTTTCCGGGAATAAAGTGATACAAGATAAATCAGTCTGTGATATGAGTTTTTAAACAATTGATTTTACGTATGCAAATATCAAAACAACCGCTAACAAAAATAAAAATAAAAAAATACCACAACTACAACTTTATTCTGAAATGGATTTGCAACGCAAATCCAAGAATTCTAATCTGATGGAAATTAAAGAAGAGTTAAGAGCAATTTGAATTCAGACGATGAAAAATAGTTATGAAATTCTGGTTTATGCCAAGTATGAACTTATGTGAAATTCATGTTATTGTTATTAGACATGTGGTAATAAATAAATATGTGAAAAAAATAGTACTAGTCATAGTAGTCACTAGAGTCATAGTACTAATCAGATATAATAAAGCACAAATGAGGCTAGTATAGGTTATATTAATAATGTGGGTCAAGTATGCATTTTTAGGTTACACAGATACAGATGCCTGAAAGGTTAACACCTATCTGAAGCGCATCATTTGCTTTTGGTTTATTGAAATATTTCATTTACTAATTATTTTTTTTGCAGACGTAAAGAATAATTAAATGTTTTTGTTCGAAGTGCAGCCAAATTGAGGCTAAGTTGGACTCGTCTTCGATTTTTAAAATCATTAACTATTGGAAATATAATGGAGCGCGGTCTTTTTCAAATTTCTTTGAATTTACGTTTTTTATGTTGATTACTGATTACAATGATTTCAAATCCAGGACTAATTAATGACAGATTTTTTTTTACAAGAAAATGAGGCCAAATGATTATATATTACCTCTTCATGGGAAAACAAGTCTCTCATAAATATCCTATAAATTTGATGGTTTTGACAATGTGGTTTCGTAATCTTTAATTGATTTATGTTGTTTTGCATTTATTTGTCAATTTTTGCAGCGTCATGATTTTTGCTACTAATCAAATACTCAATTGGATTCTTTAAAAGCTATTATTTAACCTAGATCAAATTATTACATTGAGAATTGCTCTGATAGGCATTTTAGGTATGCGCAGAAAAATAGTTCTATAAATTTGAAATTTTTGCCTCTAACTGTTTTTTGTTTGTTGTCGTACGGCCTATTTGTGACATTCATTGGCCATTTTTTGTGCTTCCCTATTTCATTTCTCAATGTTCTCAACAAGAAATTTGTCTCTTTTTTAACAGTACTAATCAAATTTGTTTTGCTCCAAACAATATTTGCTATGCTGGTGTTGTTCTGACTGCCGCCTTTAGAGCACAGAAATGTTTTTTAATCAGAATTTTGAGGTTTTTCGTTACTGGTCCACACTTTTCGCTGTTTTTGTTGTCTTTTTGACACAGACACTTTTCAAAGAAGACACATTTGAATTGGAAGGAGAAACAAGCATAAATGCAAATACTTTTGTAAGTTTAGAGTCTATAATGGTTTTCTATGTCCTTAACAACTTCAACACTCTGGTTTCGATAAATCGTTTGCCGATATTTTGCGCTCTGTCCTCATCTGTTTTTTTGCTCGGCTTATAATTAAGACTGACCCATAACAAGCACAGTCAGCTTTTTGAGCAATTGCGAGTTAATCTGTTTAAGATTCAAGTTGAAATCTTGTCGTTTGCTTGAATTTCTGAAAATATTTTTTTGGATTTTTGAGCTTTGTCGCTTTTATCCTCTTTCTGTCATATTTGTAGTTTGGTCTCTGTTACAAGAGCTACAAACGAAAATCTCTGTTTTTTCTAGTCAACCAAGATCTTCTGTTTCATCTGCTTTTAATTTCACCTAATGATTTTTCGGCTTTGGTACTACAAATTTTTATTAAATGCGTGTAATTTTTGGATATTTGCCCATTTCTGAGTTTTTGTTTCCTTTCCACGTTTTTAAACTATACTAGTGAGGTTGCCTAATTGTCGCTAATGAAAGGTTCATTTGAAGATATTCAATGTTTTTCATAATATATGGATTATAGTTTTAACGGTTGTGATGCCGTTTTGTTAAACTTAAGTTAAACTTAAGTCTCAATTGATTTTTATGAAATGTAAGCTAACCTCTCTATTTGGACAATTTGATACGTATTTGTTTAAATGAATTTCACACTGTTTTTGCTTAAAAAAATAATTTTTTTTTGAAATTCGCCAGTTTTTCCTCCTCGTTGTCGACCTGTTTCCGAATTTAATTTTTGACAGGTCTCATATCCTGTCTAATGAAGAATAGGTTACAATGTTTAGTTCACCTTCTATCTGATTCCATTTCCTTCTCTTATTGAGTGCTTTTTTAAAATATAGACATCGAGTTTTGGTTGTAAATAGTGTTCGCTATTGTTTGATTTTTGTTTGTCTTGTCCAGTGTTCTGATATATGGTGCATCTCATCAATCCTCTAGTTCTGCATTACATTTTTTTACTTAGTTGTTGGTTGATCGTTGTCAATTTTTGTGGACGAGCGGGGTCGGAGCATTATGTGCAAACGCACGTTACCTAGCCTCCTTGTTAGTCTTGGAATTGTATGTTTACCTCCTCTACGGGGTTAAAGTTTTCTTTTCCTTCATATAAAGTGTTTTGAACAATATAGTGATCATTTAGATTGCTTTCGATAATTTTGGTTGCTGCGTTTAACGTCTGGAGTCTCGCGTACAGAAATTGGATTCATTAGAAAACTATAGACCAAAAGAATCGCATTTTGTTTAATTGACTTGATATTAACCTGTCAGCGCAAACTATATTCGGATATTCAAGAGTTTTTAAGTCAATCAAAAGAATATCAAGACTTGCAGCCGTTTTGTTATTTTGTGTAGTTGGGTGCCTTATACATTACAGACAATTGATTATTCCTCCAAACTGACTTTTAACTTCAGTAAACTTCATTTAATATTATCAACATAAGCAGCCACACCATCTTCTGTTTCTATCACATCGAAATAATTTTATATATCAATTTGGTCTTTTCGCAGATGGAAAAAAATTAAATTAACCAACTTCAGTGAGAGCAATAACTATCGATCAAAGCTTTCAGCTGTTAACAGATTTCGTGTATCACACGTATATTTTTCAACAAAAGCGTATACTATATGAGCACAGAGTTTTCTTTGTAGAACGCAGGAAATTGTCATAAACAGATACTGCAAGTAATTTAGATAATTTCGATCAAAATAGACAAGTCAATTTGGTGTTTGAAATAAGCGTTATTGTTTTGAAGGCGCCACTGAAGGGAGTTGAGTGATATATCTTAAACAAACAAACTGATGAACAAAAGCATATTGTTCTGTCAAAATATTTCGATTAATTAGTAAAGTTATCCTTGTGGATCAGGCGAAAGTCCAAAAGAGATAATTAAATTTAGAGAAGACATTTGCATTGAACTGGATACTTCGAACAGAATTGGAATTTCAATTTGAAGTGAATGCAAGTGCGATTTCGAAATTGCAAAATAATGGGCACCCCGAATCCGGTATCCCTCAACTCTTTAATTTATAATCATCATTGGACTCTGAAAATTTGTGGTCATATTCCCCTAATGATCGTTCAACTATAGTAGGGATGCGAGGACATTTACGAGTCTCCGATCTTAGCTATTAGCACCTAAAGGGGGCTGATTTGAAGGTTTTTGTTATTTCAAAGTGGAAAATGACTGTTTAATCAAGAAATAGCAGAATTCTCCCCTCGATATTGTGTGTACTAGTGCGTTACGGTATAGAATGTTATTGGGAATGGCTTTGGAAATTTTGAGAAAGGATTTTTTTAAACCGAAATCAGCCATTTTCACAAAAAAATTAGATAGCACTTAACAGACATTGTAACTTTAGTGCCGCGGAATGTAAAATTTGAATTGCACATTGGGTACTGGTAGTAGATCTATGATTTTTGAAGGGTTGCAGTAGCTTGTCAAGGGCTTTCGATTGGTGATATTTTTAAACTCAGATTCCGATCGCACGCCCAAGCTGCGGGATGACCCGAAAACTGAAAACCAAAATTTCCAATTTTCTGGCCCAAGTGAGTTTGAGATGTTGGTAATATGATAACCCAGAACAGTTAGTTACAAAATATACTAACCACGGTGACTTTTCCCGAATTCGGATTTGTCAGATTTTGATCGAAGCGACTCGCTAAAAAAATTAAATTGCAAACGACTCGCAACGGCTAATCCGTTGGTAGTCAAAAGTTAAAGGCAAGTTGGTGGCACCATATATATATATATATATATATATATATATATATATATATATATATATATATAAATATATATATATATATATATATATATATATATATATAAAACATATATATAGAAAAAAGTTACCTGAAGACGTCTTGACCCCTACTCCGCGAGATATTGCATTCTGAATTTTTGATGTCATCCGAGATGTCGATCAAAACTGTGCGTAGTCACTGCTCGTGTCCTCCTAAGAGTTATGTCGTAAAAATATGTGGGTAGGTGCAACTGTAAATAGACTTTGCACGAAATTAGTTACTTTTATCATCTTGACCCCTCAGTTTTGACGAATGATCACCGATTGACCTCTAGAGATCAAATTGTAGGCTTTTATGAATATCAAACTTTTCGGCAGTTTTTCGGCAGAATAACAATCGCTCCTAGTTTTGGGTTAGAGCTCAGTTATTTTTTTAACACATAGCGTTTGACAGATTCATTGCAGTTAGTTGATTTTAAGAGCGGAAATGGCGCGATATAAGTTTTTCAAAGCAACCTTCATTTTTACTAAGCAAACAGTGATAGAAACGACACGTGCATATTTGTGATAAAGCGGAGTGAGTGAATTTGTTTACGTACGAGTCCAAAGGTTGTTTGTTTGAGATAAAGAGAAAGTTGAACAAGGGCTGCTATCTGTTGAAGGACAGAGCATAATTTGATATTGATTCGTTCCAAACAAAGCCCCCCTACAGACTGTGGCAGATTTCAAGTGTAATTTGCAATGTTTACATAAGAGAGTAAGGTTTGTTTGCTTAAAACAAGAGCGTATCGGTTGAGTATAATTTGAAGTGACACGCAGAGAGATATTAGAGGGTCGGAGAGATTTGTTGAGACTCAGCAGATGTTTGGACTCAGGTGAGATTTTTGCACAAGCGAGAGACAAAATACTGAGCTAGAGGGCAGTTGGTTTAGGGGGACTAAATTTTCAACATTCAGTAAAATTGCGAGACCAGTTAGGAAACTATGAGCAGCTTGGTTAATTGGATTGAGAGTGAATCACGATAACATTTTGAACTAATACAAAACTTTTTGTAGTTGAAATTGTCGCAAGTTGTTTGTTGATTGAGAGTTGCTTTTAATTTCTGTGGGTTCTACATTTGTGCTGATGTTCTCTATTGGGTCAAAGCACTTTTGAAAAACTGCAAGAGCGGACGATGGGGAAAATTCAGAATTGAGACAAGGTAACGCTTGTTTTACAAATTAAAACTTTTGGTATAATATATTTGATCGATCTTTTGGGCGACAGATTCCCCTCACTGTTGAGCCCAGAAGATATTTAGAAAACAACTGTGGCGCACTTGAAAGGGCTTCGTCTCTTTGTTTTTTTTTGCTGTGGATTTTTTTTTATTACTGCGAGGTCTTGCGATGTTTTTTGTTGGAGAAACCACTGAGAGCGTCGAAAGTTGACTTACATATGCAATTTTGTTTTGCCAATATTTTGATCATGTTTGGTTATCAATTGATGAAGCGTTTTCCTTCATCATGCTACGAAGTTTGGGACGATTGGCGTGAACACTATCAGAGTTCTGGCATTTGGATAGACGGAAGAAGATATGATGATGTGGTTGCCTAAAAAATTGTGTGGGTGGGCCTTGAATGCAATAAGTGATTTATTAAGACGTTATTTGCGGTCAACTCCAGGGAAGCCAGCATGGACACCTACAGAGACGTTGTAACAGTTTCACATATGGTTGTCAGACAATCTTTTGTTTCTATTAGCGAAGCCAGAAGTTTTTTGCGAGAGGGAAAGCGGAAAACAAGGCAGATTTCATTGAAACCAGTGACGCTACAGATCACAGAACGCAAGAGCAGTGTGCTCAGATGCAGGTGATTGATACAGATAGAAGCGTTGACACTTCTTTGTTGGTTGAATTTCTGCAACCCGACAAAAGTTCTGTAGGGTTTGGCTTTGGGTTCAGATGTGTTTTATCAAGAAAAGGAGCTTTTAGTAAAGATTTGCTTAGAGAACTGGAAGATAGGGGAAATGCCGAGAGTTTTAGTAGAAAAAAATTCCAAGTTACAGCAATGAGTTGCAAACTGGAACTAAGGTCGAGTTTATTGAGAACGTCTGTTGTCAAATAAGTAAGAAAATTTGTAGAGCAGCGCTAAGCAAACATGAAAAGAGTGGCATCAAAGAAATTCTGACAATTGAAAAAAGCATTGATCTGAGTGTTGAGTCTTGCGGACCAGGTGAGCCTCATGTTATTGAAAAGGATTTTGTACTGTCACCAGAGTCTGAGGAGCTAAGCGATGAAGAGTCAGATGACGACTATTTGTTTGAAAATATTTCGGATACGGATTTTTTGGAGGTAGAGGAAACTGATGTCATCCATGCGAGAAGCGAGACAAGTTTTGACGCGAGTTTGAACTCAGTAGCATGCGCCTTTGTAACTGCATTAGCGAGCAATTTTGGCGGTTGTTTCAGCTTAGAAACGATACGATGGGTGCTTGGGGCTTACGGTGTTTAAAGACAGGTATTTAGGAGCAAAAGTTTTGCAGTGCAACAAACGTGGCTGAACAGACAGAATTGTGTACAACTGAGTGCACTGTGGACACTTTGGAGCAATGTACATGTTCAGGAGGAATCGAATGGCTGCTGGTATCTGAAACACGGAAAGGTCAAAAAAATAAGGCAGCGGGCGACCGGAGTAATTTCGCACAGTTGGGAAAGGATCTGAGGAATGTGTGCAACCGCAATTGAATGAAAGTCATCCAAATGATGGTGTCTTGGTCGAACCAAAGGATGAGCTTTAAAGGGAAAATACTGGAATTGACAGAACACTGAAATCCGAGCAGAAGTCAATGGCTACAAGGTTGCGCGATTGTGTTTATGATGATCAACAGCCTAGGAGGGAGGAGTCAAACAGTTTTTCGACGGGAGCACAAATTGGAGAGAAGGATTGCATCGCGATTTCCGCATATTGCAAAGCTGTCGCTGGAGAACCGATCGCTGAGTCGGAAAGAGAGGTGGAGCCATTTGGAAGCATCAATACAGCAGTCATGGCAGGATTACTGGAGGAATGGCAGCTACAGTGGAAAACGAGGCGGACATTCACTCAAGCATCAGAGGAAGAAGTTTTCAATGTACAAATGCGCGAGTGTATAATGAGAAGGACGTTGACAGCTAAGTTATTCAAGTATTTTTTGTTTGTAATTTTTTTTTTGCTCACCTTGTATTAATCTATTTTTTCAAGACAAGTTAATCAAGCACTATAGCCGTAGCGAATTTTTTTTAAAAAGATGGTTTAAGGAAACATATGTATAGCTACGTGTAAATGTTTAGCTTTGGTGATTAACAAGAGTTTGTTTTTCTTTTATTGACGGTGATGTTAGCGAGAAGTTGTATGATCGAAATCTTTTTTTGGTTGTTATGCTGTTTCTGATGTCATATAAAAATACAATTTTTTATGATTTAAGTTATCTTTAGAGAAATTTTGGTGCTGTTAGTTTATATTATCCCGGAGCTAAACCTAAGTGTCTTACTTCATTAGGTCCAGTAGTGTTAAAGTACGTAGGAGTACGTTAATCGGGTCACAAGATAACGGCTTGCAATTATTCGGGAGAATAATATCTAGGAGGGAGGACTGTAGAACGCAGGAAATTGCAGATACTGCGAATATGTTAAAAAATTTTGGTCAATTTGGACTACTTAATTAGGTTTTGAAATAAGCATTGTTTTTAAAAGAGTTATTGTTTTGAAGGCGCCACTGAGGGGAGTTGAGTGATATATCTTAAACAAACGTATTGATGAACAAAAGCATATTGACCTGCCAAAATGTTTTGGTAAATTAGCAAAGTTGTATTTGTGCATCAGGACAAAGTCCAAATGAGTCATTCATGTTCAAAGCCAAAATTTGAATCGAACTAGAATTTCAATTTGAAAGAAATAAAAGTAAGAATTTGAATTCATAATGAACTCTTTAATTTATATTCATAATTGGACTCTGAAAATTAATGGGCCTATTCCCCTATTGATCGTTCATTTTTAGTAGGATTGCGAGGACATTTACGTTTTTCCGACCTGAGCTATTAGCACCTAAAGGGGACTGATTTGAAGGTTTTTGATATTTCAAAGTGGAAAACGACTGCTTAAGCAAGAAATGGCAGAATTAACCACTCGATAGGGTGTGTACGAGTGCATTAATTTAGGGAATGTTAGTAAAAATGGCTTTGAAAATTTTGGGAAAGGATTTTTTTAACCGAAATCAGCCATTTTCACAAAAAAATTCGATAGCACTTAACTGAAATAGTAACTTTTCAAAGTTTTGAAGTCCAATTGACCTGAAGATTGAGGGATAGACTAATTTGGGTACAAGGATTACAACTTTGATGGCAGACGTGAACCCACACCGGCCTGCACGGGACTAGCCCACGCCCCTGTAGCCGAACGTAAAGTTTGAATTGTCGTTGGAGTACAGGTAGTAGCCCTTTTTTGGAGTGTTAATGTACGTTTTCAAGGGTTTTTGATTGGTGATATTTTTAACCCCAGTTTCCGATTGCACGCCCGGGCTGTGGGATGACCCGAAATCCAAAAACCAAAAAATACGAATTTATGGGCCACAAATGAATTTGAGATGGTGAAAATGTGATAATCCATTACAGTTAGTGAAAAATTATACCCACCCGGTCACTTTTTCCTGAATTCGGATATTTCGGATTTTGGTCGACACGACTCGTTAAAAATATTCAAATTGCGAACGACTCGCAACGGCTATTCCGTTAATAGTCAAAATTTGCAGGCAAGTTGGTGACAGTCTATTTTTACAAAACAATACCCAAAGACGTTTTGACCTCCACCCCCCGAAAATATTTCATTCCGAATTTTTGGGGTCATCCGGGAGGTGGATGAAAAGTGTGCGTGGTCACTGCTCGTGTCCTATTAGGAGTTATGTCGCAAAAATGTGTTGGTAGGTGCACCTGTAAAAGGATGTTCCACGACAATAGTTGTTTTTCTATATTCTTGACCCCTCACCTTCGACGAATGACTCCTGATTGTTCCCTGGAGATCAAATTGTGGTCTTTTAGGAATTCTAGACTTTTCGGAAGTTTTTAACTGGGGAATTTCATGAAAAGTTGTGAAAACCAAGAAAAACAATTGCTCTCACCTTAATATTGAGCTTAGTTAATTATTTGACACATAGCGTCTGACAGAGATTCATTGCAGTTAGTTGATTTTGAGAGCGGAAGTGGCGTGATTTGAGCTTTTCAAAGCAATCTTCATATTTTACTGAGCAAACAGTGATAGAAACGACACGTGCATATTTGTGATAAAGCGGAGTTGACTTGTTTACATAAGAGTCCAAAGGTCGTTTTCTCGAGATAAGGAGAAAGTTGAACAATGGTTGCTAGCTGTCGAATGACAGAGCATAATTTGATATTGATTTGTTGCAAACAAAGCCCCACTACAGACTTTGGCAGATTTCAAGTGTAATTTGCAATGTTTACATAAGAGAGTAAGGTTTGTTTGCTTAAGACAAGAGCGTATCGGTTGAGTATAATTTGAAGTGAAACGCAGAGAGATATTAGAGGGTCGGAGAGATTTGTTGAGACACAGCAGAAGTTTGGGCTCAGGTGAGATTTTTGCACAAGCGAGGGACAAAATACTGAGCTAGAGAGCAGTTGGTTTAGTGGGGACAAACTTTCAACAGTCGGTAAAGTTGCACGACCAGTTAGAAAACTGTGAGCAACTTGGTTGATTGGATTGAGAGTGAATCACGATAACACTTTGAGCTAATCCAAAGTTTTTTGCAGTTAAAATTTTCGCAAGATGTTTGTTGATTGAGAGTTGTTTTATTTTCTGTGGACTTTACGTTTGTGCTGGTGTTCTCTATTCAATTGAACGTACTTTGAGACAAAGCACTTTTAACAGCCTGCAAGAAGGGACGAGGGGAAAAGTTCTGAAAAGAGACAAGGTAGCGCTTGCTTTACCAATTTAAATCTTTTGTTTTAATATATTTAATCGATCTTCTGGGCAACAGAGTCCCCCACTGTTGAGCCTAGCAGAGATTCAGAAGACGATATTCCTTTATTTCGAGCTCTTTTCAAGAATTAAGTCCTACGTTAGTGTTTTAGTTATGATGGCTACGGCTCAATTCAATTTCCTAATTATCATTGCCTGATGTACCTTATCTCAGAATCTTGTAAACAATTGCATAAACTGCAAGCATTGAAAATCTAAAGCACATATGAATCACATTTTGTATAGAACGTGAAAGTTTTTTCCATCAAAAACTGAAAGCATTCTGCTGATTTCACAGAAACTGCTGTCATAACTTATTTGCATTTCTCGCGGAAGACGCGTGAATAAACGGACAGATTATAGGATACAAACAGCATTAATTAAGATTTCCCATATTTGTTTTCAATTCAAAAAATGAAAAGTACGAAAAATAGCTAGATGCCAGACCAAATAGAATCAGGCGGATATGGCCGGTGGTTATGGTTGTAATAATCTTTGTCCAGAAAATTGGCAACAGATCCACTAGTTGAAAACAATCCAAATCCCTCCGGCTCCTCCAAGACGTGCTTTGTGGACTTAATTGCGTTAGGTTTGTCATGAATAATAATAGTAAATTGTTCGTGAGAATTGGGAGCTAATTCAGCATTGTTTAAATATATAGTTTCAAAGTTATCTATTATTAGACAGAGAGCATACAAACCGAGATCAAAATATAGTCTGTCCCATAAAGTTGAAATAAGGGAACGTTCGAAAAACGCCAAAAACGTTCAACTGAGCATCAATGTGGTCATTTGAATGTCAACGTTTTGTCCATTAAGCTTTCATTCATCAATTTTTTCTACATGATTTAAATTTGAAATTTGACCTTTTAACTCTAACCTGTGGCTTTTGAAACGTTCGCTTATTTCAACTTTATGGGACATGCTATACCAGATCAAAAATTGATATGTCCAGACCACAATGAACACACAAAGGGATAGCCGCGCATTCAAAAATACACGAAGAGATTGCGAGGAAAAAGGAATGAAAGCACGAAAGTCTGCTGGACATTGGCAATTTTGAACAAATGAAAGTCTGGAAATATGTAACTTTGAACGCCCGAAGTCTGAACGCTGGCATTTTTGAACGCTAAGACTCTGGGAATAGGCATTTCTGGAAAGAGGACAAAGTGACCTTCAAGCGTCTGAAAAGTTTGTGAATGGGAACAAAAATAACAAAGACTTGGAAACAAAAACGACACAAAATTAATAGTCGTTTGAGCACACTTTCTAGAGTACTCTCTCAAGTGAAAGTTTTATGCGTGAAAATTTTAGCTCACTTGAATTCAGCGACTGCAAAACCGGGATCCCCAGACATTTGAGATTTTTTATCCTGTAAGATTTTAAAAATTTCTTGCAAAATTGTCTTATAAGTACTTATAAGATTATGCGTCGCCTGACTAAGACTTTGTAAGACAATTTATCGGGTCTTACACGAAAAGAGGCCTCAAAATTTTTTTATCAGGTCTGATAAGATCATACACGATAAAAGTTCACTTTTGTCGGATCTTATAAGATAACAATTCAGCAGAATTGAATTGTTATCTCATATCTGATATGATAAATATCTTATCAGATCTTACAAGATTAAACTTCACGTAGGGTAGGGAAGAATTTTTATCGTGTAAGACCAGATAAGATCTCACACAATAAAGATTTTTGTTCAGCATCTTATCAGATCTTACACGATAAAAATTCCAGAATCACGGGGGATTGCAGGGAAAACTGGATGTGAAATCATGAAACTCTGGACATACTTCTGAACACTACGAAGAACGCACGGAAGGAATGGGACGCACGACTCAGAGGTTTTTTTTGTCTGGGATGTACTGGACATAAGCATGTTCTTTCTGGGACGGTTTTGTCATGCTATATTCCATTCAGCGATCTTGACAAGGGGACTGATAATCAATAAGAGTTTCAGCAAAATTGATTCAATCTAAGAGTTTTATTTCATAACTTTAGTTAAACAGAAGAAAATACAATCGGCTACATCGGGTAATTTCTGTAATTTTTTGTTAGGTTCTTCTGCTGCAATTTTTGAAAAATTGGCAAAAGTTTTAACTCTGGTTTTCAATGTCATGATCAAAAACTTGCTGCCCTGCAAAAAATTTTGATTTTTATGAAGCTGTTTCTTGAACCATTTTTGGTTCTTTACGATTCAAGTTAGTTCACAACACTTTGAAATAGCATTTACGATTTTAATAATTGTTTTATTTTTAGAATAACCCTATAGTTGCTCGTTGTAAATGAAGGTGGTCTTAAAAAGGATTTCACATCGCTCTTATAAACAGGCGATTCGATGTCAAGTGGTTCATTTATAAGGTTACCACAAGACAATCGAATAGGAGTTGTTGGAATTGAGTCCTTAAAACTACCGAACAAAAAATCAAAGACAACAAAACCAAAAATCTCAAAAAAGCTAGAATTAAGAATCAAAGGAGGTTGAGGAAACAGCCCTAAATTATTCCCAATCAGTGACACAAAGTCCGTACGACGTTCAGCACAGCATAAGTTAACATAATTCACTTTATAAGACAATGGAGACAAAAAATTGAGACAAAATCTTTGTTCTTGGCTCGCCGAAAGCCGCCACTTTGGTTTATATATGAGATTCTCTGGTTATCTTTGTTCTTAAAACTCAACAGTTTGTATATTTAAAAGTACTTTTTGTATATCCACATTTTCAGTTCTGGAAGTTCGACTAAGTGCGGCTAGTTATGCTTATTTCTGCTCTCGAAGTGTCAGCTAATTGAGCAACTTGGATAAGCATACAGATTGTTTGTTATCGGTAACTTGAGCCCGCGACCCTTGATCAAGAGTCAGAAACCTTACTATATATATATATATATTCTTGCTTGCTGTACGTGTAAAATTTTTTTCTACAAAGCTCAGTTAATGTATGTAAAGGCCCGATAAAAGAATGACTATCACGGTAGTTAACTTTACGATTGTTCAGATATGTTTATCATTGCTAGTTTTTGATCTCGTCCGATCATGCGTTACCTTCACTACCTTTGCGGATGAAACCTATCCCAACAAAGGAGCCTGATGTATCCACGGCCTGATGAATAAATGGCAACTTAAGCAATAGCAACTTATGCAAATTTCCGGGACTTATCTGAGTTTTTGCGGGAAACGACTGTTTACTGCTTTAATTCACAGTGAGTAAAAGCTCAGCTAGTTAATTTTTCTAAGTTTAATCTGCAAAGCATGGAGAACGGAATTTCTTTTTTTGCAAACTTCAAGTCCGGTTCTTCAATAAATTGTTGCTAAGACTTTGGTAATTTGCAGAAAAAAGTTTTCTGGCAGTTAGCACATCAAGTACTGTAGGACCGGAATTTATTTGGCAATAGGCCATTAAGTCATAGTTCTATAAAGAAGAACTGTTTGGATTGCAAAACTTTGGCAATAAGGCGCCGAGTGCCATGGACTAAACAGGACTTCTTTTTGACGCTTTTTTATCATTCTTTTGCGTCTTCTAATTAGACGGCAGATGGTCGATTGAGGCGCCACGAAAATCTTGTGAAGTTCATTGAAATATTTTATCTCACTTCTGGTTACCAAAAAAACAGGCAACAAAGTTTGCCATTTGTCTGACAAATCTTTATTGCTTTCTAATTTTACTCCTGATCCCCATAACGCAAAATTTTTGTCCTACTGATGCCGGAAGCTCAAACTATAAAAGGCGGCTGTTATAGCACATAAAAAGAAATCCGAGGTGCTTCTCATTTGAACGCTTTGCGGACAAGTGGAAGTATTAAAAATTGTCTGATTCTGTTGGAGTTGAGCTTAAGGAACAACAAAATTTCGTAGGAAGTAAAAATTCAGCGCAGATTTAAAACAGATCCAATTAAATGCGTAGGAGGAAAACTATTACTGTGTTCTATTTTTATCTGGATTATCCACCCCTCAGTAAGGAAAAACTGTGAATGGCAAATCAGAAAGAGCCGCGTATGGCAAGAAAGCAGACAAAATTGATAACAAACAGAACAAAAATGAGAACTCACAATTTGAATAATTGAAATAGCAAGAAATTGTCAGCCTAGCAACTCGAGCTAGCACATAAAGTCGGCAATATATAATATTGTCCAGAAATATTATAGTCTTGAGCAGGGTATTTGTTACTGCGTCCTGTCAAAACAAAAAACTTGAGCAGTATAAATTGCTACTGTGTCTTGATACCAAAATTTGTCTTGTGCAATATTTTTATCTAATACTGTGTCTTGAATCGAAAACGTCTCGAGCAGATGATTCAATTTTCTGTGTCCTGATTTCCTAACTTCAACTTGTGAGTACCCTGTAAAAATCGAACTACACACTTAAGATTAAATTAGAAACCAATTTTCTATAACACTTCTTAGGCATATATTTTTGCCTTCGATTTGTTTCCTCAAAAACGATTGAACCGGTAAACGTATAGAGATCCCGTATTGTGTAATCTGTGGACCCAGTTCAATTGCAAAAAAATCTAAAACTAAGTTAGTTGAATTAGTTAATGCAACGGTAATTACAGCCGAACGGATATACTGTTACAAAAGCAAACTGCATAAACGAAGTATCCAGGCAGATTTTGTAACCACTCGGAACGAGCTGGGCGGTGTGAAATTTTCTTTGTGAAACACAAAGGGAGCTGCCGTTATATTTGGTCCGCCGACCCGGACAGCGAAATAAAAACTGCTGTCCAACTCAACTATTGAAGTCCACTCAACCATTGCTCTCTTTGCTTTCTTATTCGGAAGGGTGCAAATATTCTCTGCAATTCAGAATTGTTTAAACATTACGAAGCCGAACGACTAAATTTCTTACAAACCTTAAACGCAGATTGGTTACCATACATTCACGGAGTAACAAGCATGACGGATCAACAGAACGAAACCTCACAATTGACAAGCGATGCAGAACCATCTGCTGCCAAAACTTCCTAGTCTAACGTAGGAGTTTCTCAACGAACTGTTGAAAATGGAAACCCAAACAAGGACAACGATTCAAAGACTTTCTCTGATAACCAACCTAAAAAAGCAGAAAAGCTTGCGGATCTAGAGAAGGACTTCGCATCAAAAATTAGGTAGAAGAGGGAAGAAATTAGGGAAGAAAATTGAAATCGAATTGAAAAGGAAAGAGCTTGAAATGGAAATACAATTTTTTGAAGAAGAAGGTGCACTGAAACTTGAATACAAGAAAGAAGCTCTTGAGGCAAGAATATCAAATTGTGATGATAGTGCAGCCCCTATTATTCGAAGTAGATCACCATTAATTTGGAAAACCCCGAAGAACAAAGATGTTTCCGGTTGGCTCGACAACTCGGATGAATTCTCCAACTTGCACGATTATAGTTTCGAGCGTGCAAAAACCAGGATAGACAACAATTGTCCCAGAGTGAGTTTCAATCGCGAAGGTGTACTTAAATCACGGTCACCAGGCGGAAAACGCGCCAGCCCAGCCCGGGAACAGGACAGGTTTAAGCGTAATAAAACTAGCAGTAGTAGTCAGCCACTTAATTTGAAGTTGAGATCATTCGACGGAAACCCCCAAAAGCGGCCGGAGTGGTCCATTATGTTCAAAGCAACGATTCATCATCGCGATATAACTGACTTGAAAACTTGAAAAATGAGCCACTTGAAAAATTATTCAAAAGGTAAAGAAAAGTCAGCTATATCAGGATTGGGCAGTTCGGGAGAGTTCTACGCTCAAGCGTGGGAACTCTTGGGACCGGAATTTTGGGCGAACTTATCTAATTGTCGACCCTCAGCTTAACACAGTGCGCAAACAACAACCAATTCGAAAGCACGACTCATCGGGTATGATTTATTACTCAATAACAATCAGCAACCTAGTTAATGTACTGAAGCAATACAATTATGACGGTGAACTGAGTTCAAAATCAACACTGCGAGTGGCAATTGAAAAACTGCTCCCAAAATTGAAAGAAAAGTGGTTCTCCTCCGTTGAAGAGTGCCAAGATTATGGACCCGCCCTCATTCTCCTTGAAAAGTGGTTAGTTCGAATAGCTTTTGTTCATGAAGGAATGCCATCAACCAAAAATGAACGAAAAGAAGATGGTCGACCAAATACTAACAAGGAAAAACGGTTCTCAAAATCGTCAATCTTTAGTGAGAGTTAATGCGAACAAAACGAAGCAAATGCAAGACAATTGTCCACTAGCGGATGGCACCATAAGAATATGGAACTTTCCAGTTTTTAAGAATAGGAATGTCACCAATCGCTATGCAGCACCAAGAAAACAACGCTTATGTTATGGATGATTGGGGAAAGGGCATGATCTTAGTTATTCTAAAGTCCACGCGTGCGGTACGAATGGATGTACCAAAAAGCCCAACAAACTGCCACATTCAGAAAACCAAATGGACGAGGGTGGTCACGCAGTTAACGTAAGCGCCGCAACAATCAACCAGAGTAACCAAGTTACTAGTTTTCTTCAAACAGTCCCGGTATCGGTTCAAATGGGTGGTAAATGTTTGACTACCTACGCTTTCCTCGATAGTGGGTCAACAGTATCATTCATCGATCAAAGTGTTAAGGATCATCTACAAGCCAAAGGCACGGACGTTACCTTGAACATAGCTGGAATACATGGCATGCAAGATTTTAGGACAAAGAAGGTTCCTATCACAGTAAAGGGACTACATTCAGATGTGCATTCGATTGAAGCGTTTGCACATCCATCAATCTTGTTGGGAAACACAACATATAATTACAAGGAACTGAAGAATAAATTCTGAATTTGAACTGAATGTTCTCACTAACAGAACTTTTAACTTGATGAACGTAGGCATCATACTTGGACAAGATGCCTACGAAATTCAACGTCCATTGGACTAAAAGATTGGAACACGAAGTTAGTCTTTCGCCGTCTTGACAGAATTGGGATGGGTAGTCAGTGGTCCCATGACAGGCAAGAAAAGTCAAAGTGTTTGTCATTTTGCATCCACAGAAGATGTGAAAGTGGCAAAAAATATCCAAACATGGCGGGACATAGAAACCTATGCTTCCAAAATGAATGTTGTAAATCAATCAAGGAAAGAGCAGCAAGCTCAAAAGTTTCTAGAGAGCACAACAAAGTTTAGAGGCAAGCGGTACGAAGTGGGCATGCTCTGGAGTGAACCAGAACCCAATCTTCCGAACAACTATGGCTCAGCCCTTGGTCAGCGCCACTTATGGGAACAAAAATTTAGAAATGAACCCAATTTGATTTGAAAGAAATGCATCAACAGTCAATTAATGCAGATGTTGAAAAAGGATTTTTGAAGATCCTGAACAAATTGGAAGTCAGAGGCACTTTTGGAAGGGAATGGTTTTTGCCGCACCATCCAGTACTAAACACCAAAAAACCAGATAAAGTTCGTCGCGTTTTCAAGTCTGCAGCTAGTTACAACGATGCATGCCTTAATGACAAGCGATTAGCCGGACCTGATCTACTACACGGATTGATTGGGACGATATCTAGATTTTGAGAGGGACCAAAAGCCCTAACCGCAGATTTCGAATCACTGTTTCTGCAAGTGCAAGTTCCTGAAACAGATAAAAGCTGCTGATATTCTTGTGTTGACCAACACTGAACGGATTTGTGCAAATTTACGAGTATCAACGTCATGTTTTTGGAGCAAAGAGTAGCTATGAAGCGAGTAGCGATCAATAACGAGGACAGGTTTCCAAGTGCAGCAAAAACAATCCAAAACAGCTTCGACATGGACGATTTCATCAAGTCAGTCGAAACACCTGAAGAAGCAGTAAAGATTTTCAAACAACTGCAACCTCTACTCTCAAAACATGGATTTGAACTGAAGAAGTGGATCACCAACAGCGACGTGGTGATCAACCCAGACCAAGAGGACTTAAGATCAATCAGCAATACAAAGCAGGTTGAAGTAGAACCCAGCAAGGAAGATTCTTCTGTGCTTCGGCTTCAGTGGAAGGTTTCCGATGATAATCCACAGGTTTGTAGTGGAACAAGCAAAGAAGTTGAGACTCCAATCACCCAAAGGAAGATCTTTTCTCCAGTTTTTTCAGCGTTTGATGCTCTTGGACTGTTTGCACCATTCAGTGTTCATATGAGACGACTCCGGCAGAGCGTTTAGACAAAAACAGACAACATTGGGACAAATCAGTACAACCTGACGAAGAAAAAGAGTTTCAGAATTGGAAATTGCAGCTTCCAGAAATAACAGAAACCAACATTGATAGAAGATACTTCGGCACAGCCAAGGACAAATGTGAACTTCATGTGTTTGCTGACGCATCTGACGACGCAATGTGCGCAGGGCATACCTACATTCAAAGCCCAAAGAATACTCAGCAGACTTCGCATTTGTAATCGGAAAATGCAGAGTCGCACTGACGCGACAAATTTTCATACCACGCTTGGAAATACGTGCAGCAGTGATGGCGGTGGGACTTAAAGAACAGATAGTGAGGGAACACGATTTCCCAAGATTCACAGTTGTAACTTTTGGACAGACTCCACTACTGTTCTGCAATGGATTCACACATCCCTCCGTAAGCAATAGGTGTTTGTGGCAAACAGAGTAGCTGAGATTTTGGATACAACTAATGTTTAACAATGGAATCTTGTGAGTGGTATTGACAATCCAGCGGACATTGGGCTACTTTCGGTCAATGTTCACGAACTTAAGAGAAGCGAATGGCTCACTGCGCCGGCCTGGTTGAAGCAACCAGAGAACGAATGGCCAGAACAGGTGCTTTTAACATTTGTTTCAGACAAACATAAGGACCAAATGGTCTTCTCAGCAAAGGTTGAAGTGAGGAAGCCGATGATTCAGTTGGAACAATTCAGCAAATTAAATCAACTAGTAGATACAATGGCATACGTGCAGCATGTATTTAAAAAACACAAACCGGCAACAAAAACACTAAGTGTTGAAGAAAGAGAGGGTGCACAAGCAAGCATTTTCAGACCATTGCAGCAAGAACAGTTTGCCGAAGAGATGAAATCTCTCAAAGCTGAAAAGGAAATTTCAAAAAACAGCAAAACTCCAGTTTTCACCATTCATTGACCAGCAAGTACTCATTCGTGCCCAAGAAATAATAGGTAAATGTGAATTGAACTTCGGAACCAAGAATGTGGGCGTAGACTATTTCGGATCAATCACACTAAAGATTGGTCGAAGAAACGAAAAGCGTTGGTGATGTCTATTCACATGCCTTACTGTACGAGCGGTGCATGTAGAGATTTACCAAAACTAGAAACTGATAGTTGTCTGAACGCAATTTTGCGATTCATTGCTCACATAGGCAAACCGGTTAAAATGATTAGCGATAAGGGGACAAACTTCGTTGGAGCTGATAAGGAATTGGCGGAGTATATAGGATCATGGAACAAGGAGCGAATGAAGAACATCTGATTCAACAATGCATCAGATGGAAGTTCAACCCAAAAGCAGCACCACATTTTGGGGGAGTATAGGAAAGATTGGTTAGGAGTTGCAAGAAGGCAATTTACGCAGTTCTGGGTAATCGATCAGTCACGGAAGATGTTCTGTCAAGCACGATGTGTTTTTTTGAACAGACGCTGAAAGCTGGAGCACTGACACCGGTCCGCTCTAATGCTAACGATTTAGAAGCTATTACTCCAAACCATTTCTTGCTTGGCAACAAGAAACTTTGTTTACCGTATATATCAGGTGCAGAGCATTTTGTTGATCATAGAAAGCTCTTCCGACAAAAACAAACTTACGCAGAGGTCATCTGGGACAGATTCCGTAAAGAGTACTTGCCAAAGTTGAACAGTAAAAAATGGCAGACCACAACAGACAGAAGTCATCAGCACGGTGATCTTGTTTGGTTAGTGGAAGACAGTGACAAACGTGGAGTTTACGATCTGGGTCGAAAAACCGAAACCTTTGAAGGTTTCGACGAAGTGATTCGATCAGCCATAATCCGAACCAAATATGGATACTACAAGAGGCCAGTAGTGAAGCTCACTCTAGTACTATCAACTGGTGATGATTTTTTTACAAAGGAAAACAGACCGGCGATGTTGGAGCTGAGCTTAAGGAACAACAAAATTTCGTAGGAAGTAAAAACTCTGCGCAGATTTAATTCAGATCCAATTAAATGCGTATGACAAAAACTACTACTGCGCTCTATTTTTTATCAAGATTATTTTTTTTAGGAAAAACATTGTGTGTAGCAAATCAGAAACAGTCGCGTATGCCCCGTAAGCAGAAAAAATTGTTAATAAACGGGACAAAAATAAATTGAAAAAGTGAAATAGCAAGAAATTGTCAGCCTAGCAACTCGAGCTAGCATAAAAACTCAGCATTGAAATTGTTGAAATAATTTGGTCTTGAGCAGCGTATTTGTTACTGCGTCTTGTCAAAACAAAACTCTTGAGCAGTATAAATTTATACTGTGTCCGGATACCAAAATTTGTCTTGAGCAATATTTTTTATCTAATATTATGTCTTGTATCGAAAAGGTCTCGAGCAGTGAATTCAATTTTCTATGTCTTGATTTTCAATCTTCAACTCGTGAGTAATCTACGAAAATTGCAACATACAAACTTAGGATTAAGTTAGAAACCAATTTTTTATAACCTTTCTTAGGCATATATTTTGCCTTTGATTTGTTTCCTCAAAACGATTGAACTGGTAAACATATAGAGACCGCGTATTGTTTGATCTGTGGACCCAGTTCAATCGAGAAAAAGATCCCATACTAAGTTGGTTAAATTAGTTAATGCAACGGTAAGTACAGCAGAACGGATTTACAGTTACAAAAGCAAACTGAATAAACGAAGTATCCGGACAGTTTTTGTAACCACTCAGAACGAACTGGGAGGTGTAAGACTTTCTTTGTGAAGGAAAAGGAGAGCAGTCGTTACAGATCCAAAATTTAGAAGAAAGAAGGCCCCAAAAGAGGCGTCAACAAAAATTGCCATTATGGGCTGAACAATACTCTTTTGGTATAACTAGGTTATTAGCTAAAAAAAATTGATCTCAGAAGCTGCTCTCCGTGTATCACCAATTGCTGGTGCCACTTCAAAACGCTGGATAAAACTTAACTTCTGAAAAAACGCTGCCTACACTTGAAGAGCCGGCAATCGTCTTCTTTACCAATTTTTGTTGTTTCTCTTGAGAAAAATGTTGACTGGACGCAAATTTCTTGGCGCTGCTTTTGTTTGTGAAAACTGGTTTCATGTTTCGTTCTCTTTTTTCTCATGTACAGAACCGTTGAATTCCCCTAAATTTATCTGATTCCCATACTTCTTCACTGGCTCTAGGTGCAAGCACACAACTTTCCTCGTGATTGGGTGGCAGATTTTGTACTGGTGGCAGATTTTATCATCGCAGAGCTCAGAAAAACACGTTAACTTTTGAAAAGAGCCAACTTAGAATTAATGATTTAATTGACTTAAAATTTTTAGACTTTTGCATGTTTAAGGGCGGGTAATCATTAGTAACACACAACAATTTACACTGAAACACAAACTCACCACTTACACCTCAATACTTTTTCTTAACTTATCCGTTAGATTTTTTCCCGAAAATTTTAACTCTGCGTCACCAAATATTTTTTGTTAGTACATGGCTAATCTGAACAGTAGTGAACACTATTACCAAAGATCTCAGTCTCCCTTATATTGTGAAAGCGTCTGATTTGTTGAAATCCAGATGATGTAACCAGATTTAATGTGTCTGCTGAGTTTCTAGCGCTGTGAAAAACTTTCGGATGTTAAAGCAGATCATGATGAGAGCTAAAACAAATAAAAAGGTTTTGTTTAAACTGGTACAGCTGATTTAGTTTGTACTGGGTTTCAATGAGAAGTTTGTTGCGCTAGTTTCGACGCAATAATTTTTTTCCTGATTGATGAGGATTCTTGCGTAGGAAAACGGATTTAGGCTGCAGAATATTGTTCCTGCAATCAAAAAGCAATGGCTTGACTTTAACTTTTAATTGAACTACACTCACTCTGTTCACACCTTTGACGATTGGATGAAGATAGAACAACAAAATGTGATTATTGCACATTTTGTTTCATCAGGATGTGATTAGCCGTCGGATAACAGATAGGTTGCAATTTCTTCAGCGCTTCTGTACGTTCACAATGGTTGAAACTTGTTGAAAAGGGGTTATTTGAAACTGTGGTTTGTTGTTATGGTCGGAGAAAATGGTTTGCACTGGCTGCTGGTGCGCAATAGGGGCGCTGCTGCACTTGTTTCGGGCATTGAGTTGGTGACGCAGTAGTGTCAGAGGTCTGGTTAGCAAAACTGTTGACGTTGCTCAAATTTGGACTGGTTCACTTCCAAAACTTTTTTGAATGAACAATGAAATTCAAACAATATAAGCGCTTGTTGAATACTTAATTTCTTGAGATTACAAATTATCATTTGGTATATATTAAGCGATGCAGCTGAGGCTGTTACGATGTGCTTCTAGTTACAATTTAAAAATATAGGGAATCAATATGTCTACCATAAAATTTTTTTCAAACTGATCGAGAAGGAAACCTTTTAAAGCGTGGTTCAATTTATGCCTAGAATTCAAAACTTTAACTCATTAGGGCAAATTATTCCACAAATAAACGGTCTTTAGTATCAGCGGTTCGGTATTTCATTATCGTCCTTTTTGTAGAAAAACTTTTTTTTCCTTATGTTGCGCTTAGTATTTAGGTGTTTCGGATTAGTTTTCAAGTCCATAGATGTTCCTAAGACTGCATAACTCTTTTTTATAACATCAGTCAGCTCCAATTTTTCCCCAGTTATTTTGTTCTATTTATTCGTTTTTATCTCTGCGAAAAAATGCCACTGAAAGGCGGCATTGTGGAACTGCAAACAGCAAAAATGGTTTTTTGAGAGGCGATTCCGGAAAAGATACACAAAAAAAGGTCCCAATTGTTCATGAAACCAAAGTCAGAGCATTTTCAAACGACAATTTCACATCAGTTTGTATTAATGACAGCAACTGAGAAGTGTGTAATTATTTTTATTCTGTGTTTGAAAGCAATTTTTAGTGTTTGATTCTGGCTTCTTAGAGTCAGTAGGCTTTCTTCTCAAAAAGCCGTCTGTTTTTTTCAAGCTACTTCAAATCTTTCTGAATTATTTTTTTGGTCTGAAGGTGGTATCATGCTTGAAAAATCTGCAAATCAATTGATTTCAAAAATTCTTTTACATTTGTTGGCGTCACTTCAAATCAGCTAAAAAGGCCATCAGATTGCAAGAACTAACTTTTAAAACTGAAAAGCTTTTAAAATTTTTTTTAAGTAGGGAACGAAATTTTGCACACCCACCGCCCGTTCTTTGGAAGGGAAAACCTGGGAAACCCGAGGTTATGGCACACGGTTAGGGTTACCTCTAAGCTACTCATTGACCCAAAGAACGTTATTGCATCAGACCCACAAGTGTGGCTATTAGCACTTATTTGGTGCAAAATTGGCATTTTTTGTGATTTTGTTATTTCTTGTTAAATTTCTTAAGTTGTTTATTTTATGATACTTTAGGTGTTCATTAAAGGTCGAATACCGTACATTCGAGACATTTAGAGCCACGTAATAACCATCCCTGCTTATGTAAACAAAAGTAAATATTGCAGTAATTTGACATTTACTATGTAAACAATAACCTATATCACTTTCTTGATTATTTATTTTAAGCGAACTGTTTGAATAGTGAAATCGAATTGTATTTAGAACCATTAAAAACTGTTATACAGAACAGTTGGCTCTCAGACTGACTAAAGCTTGATTCTTTAACAGCTTTATTTTTTTTTGCAAAGTCTTGTTAGATCTTAAGATCTTGCGAGTTTTATGTTTGTTGAGCTTACTTGACGAGAAGTTAGCAACAATACTAGGTACTGGCTGAAGCCTTACAAACTTTAGCACGAGATTGAACAAAAGATTTTCACAAAGGATTGTCTCATTTTCAATCAACCAAATTAAAGTTTTCGTCCTTTAATACGTCCGATCGTTTAATTGTTTCGACAAGATTGTTAGTCTCTCGAAACCTTTGAAGAACCAGGCCGGCGTAAAACTCGAGAACCAGGCTGTGATATATCGTTTCCGCTGAAATTGTTGAACAGCCGCAAGATTTGGTACGCCGAACCGGACGAAAACACGAACAGCAACGATTCAATTTTGGTGGACCAGAACAAAATATTTACGATGGCTGTAAAGAACCCAGATAGACGTTGAGAAACGACTGACTACAAGATGTCAGGCCAACTCAAGAACCTAGAAAATTGAATTGCTGAATTGCTCAAAACGTTTGACGGACATCTGGCTGATGTGAAAAGTCACTTGACTCCAGTGGCGGTAGAAAAAAGCATATCATTGTTTCTTCGAGAAGTATGAAGATCTTAAGAAAAACAGACAGCAGAAGAGGCAACTCCCGAAGCCAAAGTAATTGGAAAGTTTCGATGGCGACACCAAACGAAAATTGGGCGGAAAGAAGAAGACACTCGAATGGTTGGTTGAACAAATACCAAAACCTAGAGGAATTGAAGGTTATTGCAACACTGTTCTCAGCCCACGAAAAGACACCTTGCGGCTCTACACAATGTCTGAGATTGTGAATCGTTCACATAGAGAAGCAGAGAAAGTGGAAGACGAGTTGGGATCAGAAAATTTAGACAACTCCCGCAAGCAAGCTTTGTGCAGTAAACTGGCAGTAAACAGCAGTAACGAAACTAGATTCAAGTCACGCAGCAATTATAAAAATCGTGAAGTCAGAATTTGCTGCGGAAGCGTTGACAATTTCAAGCGAGAATGAAAATTATTTTCAAGACCAGCTAAAACAATATCAGCAAACCGCAGAGAGTGGAAATCAAACATCGTTAGTGTCATCCTCATCGGCTGGTGGCAAGGACCCAAACGAAACTGTAATTGATACAGAAATAAGTGCAATAGAAACCCAGAAGAGAACTTCGAGGTGTCTTCCAGACATTCTGCTACACAAGGTAGCAGAAAGGAACACAGTACACAGTATCGCCAACTCGAAATCATCGAGAAGGCGACAGATTGACGAAATGAAGTTCCAAAACCTAAGAACTAAGCAAAAAGCAGAGCAACGACTGCAAGAACGGCAGTTGGGAAAACAAAAGGAACAAGAGGAAATATAGTTTTGTCGTCAGCAAGAAGAATTACGTTTACCAAGGCAACAACTATAACAACAACAACAACAAAAACAAGAGTTACGTCCAAAATTGCAACAACAATAGGACGAGCTACGCTTGCGACAACATGAACGAGAGCTCGAAGACGAAAGAAAGAAAACTAAAGCCGACGAAGGGCAAAGGTGCATGGAAATTGAAATAACAAAAGGAAGTTCAAGAGCATCTGGGTCACAGGCAGAAGACCTAGAAAGTGTTGGATCAAGACGCAATCTAGAAAGAACTGCAGGCAGGACAAATTCAGTGGCCTAACAGTCTGGTTCTGGTCGACCACTATCTCCTAATGTTGTGATTGACCCTCCTAAGAATTTCACACCAAAAAGAGTTGACAAAGATTTCAGCGCCTACCCGAAACCTGAAATTACTAAACCAATTAGGGTAACACAACCACAGACGTTGTTGCCTATGACAACGTTCTAGCAACAAGGACCGTCAACGTTCCAAAACAAGCAGAGAAGCCAGAGTCTCAAGCAGAACTCTCGCAACATTTCGATGGAAAGCCAAAACAAAACAACAGTGAGCCAAGCTACCCCAAAAGTAATTTATCAACGGAGTGGTGACCCAAGAGGATTACCAAAACTCAAGCTAATGGAATTCCCAGGAGACCCCTTGGAGTGGCCCGAGTGGGCGGAAGTCTTCGATGTCATTGTGCATCAATAGCGGCTGAGCGATGCTGAGAAGATGCAGTATCTGAAGATTAGCCTCACTGGTCAGGCGAAAGCTGCAATTTCTGGACTGGGTTTCAGCTCACAGGCATATTATCATGGCTGGGACATTCTCTGCAATATTTTGGGCAGACCGAGAGTCATTGTTGAATCTCAACTCAAGAAGATATACATACATCCTCAAATTAGACACGATTACTCCAGTGGCAACGTTTTGAGTCGACTTGGGTTTCAGCATGACCTGAAACCAGAAAAAGTTCTGAGTTCAGCAACCAGAAATCTTTCCCCTCAGCTTAAAGATAAGTTGCTACGACACCTACAGGATCATCGACTATTGGCAGCAAACGTTATTTATTTTCAAAGATTGGTTAGAATCAACTGCCTTCATACATGAAGACTTGTTAGCCCAGACCAACTCCAAATTTCAAAGTCACGCATCCAACGCTGATGATTCTACAAAACCAAAGAATCCAGAATAACCGTTCAAGGATGGAAAACACGCCATTTGGAGTTGAGAGAAAATTAAAGCAACGAAACTGAACGAGCGATGAGAACATGCGCAAAAGTTCAGACTGTGATTCAATTGCCTGAGACTTGGCCTTCGGTCGAAAGATAGCAAAAGTAGAACCTTCAGTGTTCCCAATTGTGGACGAAGACACAACAGGCTTTTATACAGCCACTTCTCAAAGAAAGAGGCTAAAACGGGTGCCTCAGATGCTACGACAACAGTAGCAACAATGATCACACAAGGAGGACTCCCTGTAGTGCGCAAAAAACTGGTGAATGAAAACCACAGCCTGAGCGGGTTTTCAATGTGTGATACGGGGTTCTCAATCTCATTAATGGACAAGCCAATTATATCTAAACTGCAGCTGCAAGGCCGTAAAGCGTCTCTGTCAGTAGCAGGAATCCACGGATAACAAGATGTCAAGACGGAAAAAGTGCCGAAAGCTGTTTCAGCACAAGAAGTCTCAACCATTGACGACAGTACAATTTTATGTTCACGAGAAACCGAAGATTGTAGATCTGCAAGGGATGAAAGATCGCTACCCACATCTGAAGAACTTGCCAAATTAGAGCTACAATCTAAACGAAGTTCAAGTAGTTCTTGGACAAAACTGCTACAACATCCATCACCCATTAAAATTCAAGAATTCAGACAAAAAAACTGCCCCATGGGCAGTGAAATCGAAAATAGGATGGGTCTTAAGGGGTCCTCTACCAGCAGAGCAAGCGGCAACTCTTGCTACAACAGCAAGCTCGGTATTAGAGGAAAAGTTAGCAAGTCAGTTGAGTAAATGGCGGGACATCGAATCCTAAGCCTCAAATTGATGACACCGGTCATTCGAAAGACCAACGGAGAGCAAACAAAACATTGGAGCAAACAACTAGATTCACCGGTGAATGATCAGAAAGTTGGACTTCTATGGCGAGAAGAGGAAGTGAATTTATCAAATAACTCGTTATTACGGCAAAGTCCAACAGGTTGAACTGAACGAAACCATAGACAAGTTTCAATGGTATTTGCCACATTATCCTGTCTTCAGCGCTCACAAACACGAGAAAGTCAGACGAATGTGCAACGCAGCAGCAAAGTACCAAGGTGTAGCCCTCAATGACAAACCTCTATCCGGACCAGACCTGTTGCAGAGTCTGATCGGAATTTTTTTTCGCTTCCGAGAACTAATAGAACTTTCAGCCGACATAGAAGCGATGTTTCTTCACAAGCGATGACAGCCGATGCTTACATTTTCTCTGGCGAGAAGATCCAGAGCCGATGATTGAAATCTACGAGTATACACGACACGTCTTTGGGGAGAAAAACTGGCCGACTTGTGCAAATTACGCTTTGCATCAAGTGGCGAAAGACAACGTCAAAATTTAGAAAATCTTGTAAAAGCTATCCAGCGAAATTTCTACATGATCGACTTCCTCAAGTCTGTCAGAACAGCCCAAGAAGCGACTGAAATCTACCAGAAAGTCGAAGATATCTTTAGCAAAGCTGGATTTAATTTGACGAAAAGGATAATAAGTGACGAAAAAGTCAGGTTGTGGTACAGTTGTACCATATTTGATAAATTGTACTTAATCAA
Organism: Convolutriloba macropyga; assembly: GCF_964194025.1. NCBI lineage: Eukaryota > Metazoa > Xenacoelomorpha > Acoela > Convolutidae > Convolutriloba > Convolutriloba macropyga. The sequence goes on from NC_134477.1 coordinate 44,921,755, forward strand.
TAGTTGTCCTCGTGCTAGTTAAAAGTTATTCATTTTTATATTAACACATGTAAATTTTACCGCCGACTGTAAAGTCAAGTGTTCAGTTTGATCATACTTCAGTAATTATTAACTTTTCATTCTCGTCATCAATTCTCTGAAATTCAGTTGTTCTCAATCTCACCAGTTTTGTAATCATAATAGCTCAAAAAAGATTCGAGGCAAAATTACACGTCATCAAGATAGTGCCACATTCGTAACACTATTGTTGGATAAAATTGAAAGCTGTAATTCTACACTTCACCAAATACAGTGGATTCGCACCTCGAGTCCAACTTCAATAATTTATTACACAGCGGTGGCTCAAATACGTTTCTCAATGGTAGGAGTTATCACATAGCGCAGTCAGCAACCAAAAAACGTGCTCTTCTAGGAATAAAACCCCTTTTGTGAGCGGCCGACTTGGAACCCCCGTTGAGATGGGAACCATGGGAAATAATTTTAAAACTGGCCATACTTGCTAAAGAGGGTATTTCGATCGATACCTTACGAGAAGAACCTCCAGATAAAGTCACTTTTCCCCTTGATCCCATCTACGAAGCAGATGTAGACAATAGCACTGCTCAAAGTGAAAGAGACCACAAAATTCGGAACGAACAACTCAAGAATGCATGGCTCAACAGATGATTCGGGACGTTTTCATTGCAAATATGCAGGATGTTGAAAATCAGAGAGAGCTATTGAAAGAAACGAGATCGGCTAAAAAGGCCTTAGAAGTAGCAATGAATATTGAGATGGGTATCCAAAATCAGCTGAAGATGTCAGGAACAGTTGCTTATTCCACTTCAAATCAGATAGCGAATATTTCCATCAACATCATTCAAAATGCTTGCAACAGATACCAACCCTCAACAAGCAATTTCGTCAAACCTACAATCCCTCCCAACTGTGGATATGGATGGTCAGCTACTCATTCACAAAACTACCCTACTGGCGGAAAAAACTGCAAAAACTGTGGAATTGCGAATCAATTTGCAAAAGTATTTAGAAAGACTAAACAACAAATGAAGCCAAAACTAAGGATCAACAACGTAGATGACACTATTCCTGAAACAACAACGGTTGGTACCTCTGCTACAACAGGAGAAAAAGTAAATCATATTGAGAACAAGTTTCAAAACATAGTAGCTATGATGCTAACTACGATTCCCATCATGACGAATATGATGATAATTGTGTTGCTATAGTCTCTGATAGCGACAATATCAGAGAAGTGGAACCAGTGAATGCGAACATTTGCATTGGAAATACAGAGACAAATGCATTAGTGCATTCGGGGAGCGTTTGCACTATCTTTCACAAAAGTCTAGCAAACGCAGTAGTATCGTTTTGTCAGGAAAACTTTTGGATACAATCCCCGGAGATGCACGAACTCAAGACTTTCTCCAATGATTTAATCAAGACCATCAAGACCACAGTCCCAGTAGAAGACTACTTGGACGACAATGACTGGGTGATTGGCGATAGAAGTGATATCCTTGTGGAAGAAGCAGTGACGAAGGCCCAAGTAAACAAATGCAATTCCCAGAACCGAACGATCCCTCGAACTGAAGATTGCTCGGAAGGTCTCTAAGCGTTCAAAGCGGGATTTGAGGGGGCTTTGGGAGACATTAGCTCCTAGCAGCAAAGTCATTAGAACATCCCCAACAACGACGGCTATCAAAGAGCCCGGAGTTCCCGAAGTTAAAGTACGCAATAGCGATACTGCCAAGTTTGGAATATGGACGGAACGGAGTGCGGAGTTATGGCAATATGCTCAAAGAAGCCCCCTTCCATATGACAAATTCTTTGCAGAAAATTTTGCCCAGCACTCCAAAGAGCTGAAGAAAAATACAGGGACGACATCAAAATAAGACACCGCCAGTCGCAAGCCGATAATGCATCTGGTATCTCGGCGAATAGTAACATTTCAAAAACTATGTCATCCCGAAAGCCAAAGAAACCCCAAGCCGGTACAAGCCGCTCACGAAAGACGTCAGCATTTCCTAACACATCCAATGCTTCCTCAATTGCAGCCTCTACAGCGACCTCTTCGACTGCTACTCCAACAACTTCTTAGTGGACTAGAACTTCTTAGTCTAAGTGGACTAGAAAAGCCCCTGACTATTTTGGATTTGAGAGCTCGGTGGGCTCTGTAAGTAACAATGACTCAATGCCGGCACCAAAACTTCAGAGACAAGTCAATCCGGTAATTGAGACGGTAATCCAAGAAGAAGCTCTACAGCCACCAGCTGTCGAAACGTCATTTGAATTGCCAGTAGTCAGTCCCCCAGCACCTCAACCAATTGGAACCTGGTCACCGGAAAAATATAATTATGCAGGATATGAACGTGAAGTCAGCATGGGTGTTTTTGATGCTGAAAACCAAATACAAAAGCTGCTAAAGGCCTTGTCATTAAACTGAAAAGGTCACCAATTAATTTCAGTTTTCAATTCTTAAAACTCAAAATTTAGTTTAATTCTTAACTGAATTCTTTAGTCGTTAAATTTTGTCATGATAAATTATGTCCCTATCACTTGTCATGCGAAACCTGTTAAAACTAAAAAACAAAACAGTTGTGTTACATTTGTTCAATAATTCATGTTCTCTATTTAATTTCAATTGTAAACATAAATGGTTCAAACTATATTTGATTTCAATTGGACTCTACAATTCCATTGCACTTTATCTGTTCCAATTGTTGTTGCTAGTGTGAGTACTAAAATATTAATTATAGTAACCAATACATATGTTCTTAATATTATAAAATTTAATACCTACAGTTTAAAATTTTGTCAAAGCCGTGGATATGTGGTAGGGTAGTACCAAATTTGATAAATTGTTCTTAATCGTTAGTTGTTCTTGTGCTAGTTAAAAGTTATTCATATTTATATTCACAAAAGTAAACTTTAACGCAGACTGTAAAGTCAAGTGTTCAGTTTGATCATACTTCAGTTTTTAATAACTTTTTGTTCGCATAACTAATTCTCTGAAATTCATTTGTTCTCAATCTCTCCAGTTTTGTCATCAGAATAGCTCAATAAGGGTTCGAGGCAGAATTCCACGTCATCAAGATAGTGCTGCATTCGTAACACTATTGTTGGATAAAATTGAAAGCTGTAATTCTACACTTCGCCAAATACAGTGGATTCGCACCTCGAATGCAACTTCACTAATTTATTACACATTCTTGGCTCAAAATACGTATCTTAATAGTAAGAGATATCACACAAGTCACAATTCCCAGAGGCAGACAGATCAAGGAAAGTTGTGAAGACTTTCGAGGCTGAGCCATAATCATACTCAATACTTGGATTGGACTGGAATATAGACACAGACAGTCTCAAAATCTGTTGGGGAACTGAGCAAGAAGTTCCAGCAAAAATAACTCAGAGAATTGTCCTGTCCGTTGTCTCAGCAGTGTTCGAACCAATGGGATATCCTTCACGATAAGAATGCGGTTTCTACTCAAAAGCTTTTGAGCGGCACTGGGACAAGCATGGGACAAAGAATTGTCAGCAGAAAACTCAAAACTATTCAATGATTGGTGCTCTGAGTTGAGAGAAATAAAGACGACGTCAAAAAATTGACTTTATTTCGAAAACGGATGTTCTAACTTGAGAGTACACATTTTCACAGACGCGTCAGAGGAAGCAATGTGCATCGTGGCATATCTGAAAGATGAGGCAACGTTGAAACTCACCCATGTGATAGGAAATTGTAGCACCTATCTGACACACAAGAATTCTGAAATTAGAATTTCCAGGTGCAGTCTACGGAGCTCGTCTCACGAGGCAGGTTTTGAGGGAACATGGTGTCAGAATTGACAAAATTTTTCATTGGACCGATTCATCAACAGACTTACAGTGCTACAGTGCTTAAAGTCAGCTCACAAGAAACAACAAGTGTTTTTTGCCAACAGGTCAGCAGAATTACTGGAAAACTCTTCCATGGAGCAATAAAGACATGTCAAAGGCGTTGAAAACCCAGCAGATATTGGCACAAGAGGGATGTCCATCGAAGGATTCAAGAAGTCCTGGTGGTTAAACGGGCCGGCATGCCTCCAGACAGATGAAGAAAAGTGGCGAAAGCCGTGATACAAAGTGAACGAAGCTGAAGCTGAGCAAGTTACTAGTACTGTAGCCACTGAAACTGTTTTAGACAGACTAATCAAATGGAGACGATACAATAGCTTCATCCGAATTGGAAACTTCATTGCCTGCTGCATGAGGTTAAAGACGAAGCAAGCAGAAGGGAAACTGAAACATTTGAATCTTGATTACAATGCAAAACACCCAATTTTTTTGACCGCAAAACATCCAGCCGTACAACTTCTGTCGGAGAAAGCACATCGTGACAACCTAAATGAGGGCACAGAATATGTGAGAAACATGCTTCAACAAGAATTCTGGATCATCGGATTTAGAAATGCTTTAAGAATAATCAAGTCGAGATGCAACAAATGCAGACACAGAAACGCCAACCCAATTCATCCTCCGATGGCGGATCTAACCCGAGAACGACTTGATGAACATGTGTTTCCATTCACTCATACCGGAGTTGATTATTTTGGACCCTTCGAAGTCAATTCCTTACGACGTACTTTGCAAAGATGTTGCTGCCTCTTCACTTGCCAGACAACCAGAGCTGTACACATCGAAGTTGCGCAGTCATTGGACACCGAGTCATGTCTAACTGCCGTGAAAATATTCATTTGAAGACGTGGCTATCCAAGTAACATCATCAGTGACAGGCTTCGTTGGAGCAGCCAATGAGTTGTAAGCATTCATGATTAAGTGGCATAAAGCTAAGATAGAGAGTGACCTAGCTCAGAAAAAGATTGCTTGAAAAATCGATCCCACGCATTGGTGGAATCTGGGAAAGACTGGTTCAAAGTTGCAAGAAAGTCAAAATTGCAATCTTGGACAACCGAAGCCTTACTGATGAGGTACTGAGCACAACAATGTGTCTAGCGGCACAGATACTCAACGCAAGAGCCCTGACAGCAGTAAGTGACGATCCATAAGATTTGACAGCACTCACAACAAATCTTTTCTTGTTAGGACAAAAGAACGCGAGTGCACCATTCACGCCATCCAGTGAGCGCCACCATGACACCATGACCTGAGATAATCTTTCAAAAATGCTCAAGAAAATGCCGACATGATCTGGAAAAGATGGACTCGCGAATATCTTCCACATTGGAACCAGAGATTGAAGTGGTCAAAAAAAAATGTGCGAAACCTTAAAGAAGGCGAGTTATTATGGCTAGTAGATGACTCTCTGAAACGCTGTGAGTACAAACTGGGACTAATCATCGAGGTCTTCACTGGAAACGACGGTGTTGTAATATCAGCGAGAGTCGAAATGGCACATGGAGAGCTAAACATGCCAGTCGTGAAGTTAGCGCCAGAATTATACGATGGTGCTTCCGAGATTGAAATCAGGGCCGGCGATGTTGGCGCCATTTCAAAACGGCTACAAAAGTCATTGGATAGCAGGAAGTATAAAAATAAGTTTTGAAACTGAAAAAAAACTTAAAATTTGTAAAAACTCAAAATTTGTCAGAACTGAAAATTTTTACAAGTTGGGACCGAAATTTTGTACACCCCCCCCATTTTTTTAAGGGAAAACCTGAGCAACCTGAGGTTATGGCACACGGTTAGGGTTATCTCATCGACTCATCGACCCAACGAACGTTATTGCATCAGACCCGCAAGTGTGGCTTTTAGCACTTATTTGGTGCAAAAATGGCATTTTTTGTTATTTTGTTTTTTATTGTTTAATTTCTTAAGTTTTTTTTATGATACTTTAGGTGTTCATTAAAGGTAGAATACCGTACATTCGAGGCATTTAGAGCCACGTAATAACCATCCGTGCTTATGTAAACAAAAGTTAATATTGCAGTAATTTGACATTTACTATGTAAACGATGACCTAAATCACTTTCTTGATTATTTACTTTAAGCGAATTGTTTGAATAGTGAAATTGAATTGCATTTAGAACCATTAGAAACTGTTATACAGAGCAGTTGGCTCTCAGACTGACTAAAACTTGATTCTTTAAGAGTTTTAGTTTTTTTTTGCGAAGTCTTGCTAGATCTTAAGATTTTGCGAGTTTTATGTTAGTTGAGCTTACTTGACGAGAAGTTAGCAACAATACTAGCTACTGGCTGAAGCCTTACAAACTTCAGCACGAGATTGAACAATAGATTTTCACTAAGGATTTTCTCATTTCCAATCAACCCAATTAAAGTTTCTGTCCTTTAATGCGTTCAATCGACTAATTGTTTAGACGAGATTGTTAGTCAATCGAACCCTGTGAAGAACCAGGCCGGCGTAAAACTCGAGAACCAGACTGTAATATATCGGTTCCGCTGAGACTCTTGAGCAGCCGCAACAACATTGTTTGGAGAATTCATTAACCCAGACCCTGATCAATGATCAAGCAACTTGAACCGCCCAATTAGCGGTCGAATGCTTGAAGATCTTTTCAAAATGTTGATGCGGAACACTATGGCTTTTTCACGGTCGTTGTCGGAATCGACAACGAAGCGTGATGCTTTTTCTTATGTCTTAATTGCTCAAATGCCTTGCACAAAAACGTAAAACCAATTCAGACGTTGTCATTTGCCGCGATGCTGTTATCCGAATTTTTTCACGCAGATGTAAATTTTCACAAAAATCAATTGTAGTTGGACGAAAATCCGCAGAGAAGAGAAAAATTGCAGATTGCCACTTGAAAATGAATAGAGTAGTAGAGCATCTGCTGCAAAAACAGATTAAAATATTTCTCCAACCTCACACAGGATTTCATTGGAACCAATTGGTTAGAAAATGCCGAACGCTGATGTATATAATCTTGAGGAAACCATATTAAGACACCATTTGTTTCAGACGCCAATAACTTAAATCCACTTAACCAAAATTGGTTACAGCGGGGCAACAAGACTATTTGTGTACCCTATGTACAATATGAAGAAGAGCTTTGGAATACTCAAAACCTATTTCACAATTTCAACCTTAAGCAAATCTTATTTATGGGATAGAGTTTTGAAGAATATTTGCCCACAGAGAATATATGGCAAAACAAGGATGCTCGTTAATGTGCGTTTGCATATGATGTTCCGACCAGAGCTCATCCGGACTTTTGACTTAATTGTCAACCAAATGAAGACATAATAAAAATAGATGTTTGAGTTTAAAAAACGTTTACAGACCTAACTACTTGCCTCATTACAGCGCTGAAGAGATCTTTCATTTAAAAAACTGCAAAAAAAACAAACAACAAAAGAAGCAACAACATTTTCCATATAGTACAGCAGATGGCAATTTTTCTTAATGAGACTAGGTAACAAAGTCGACAAAAGGAAATAATAAGGCGAAATTGGAAAATCAATCATCTTTTTTTGAACCAAATAATTTCTAAAGTCTTAAAAATCATTAGCCTTTAGCGAAATAATTTTTTACTAAATTCATTAGGAAACCAATAGGACCTGTCGTTGGTTAGATTAAGCCATAGGAACGGACTACAGAATCAGAAAAACTAAAAAAACTCAAACTTGCGAAAACACAAATATTGAAGCCATTAAAATCATTAGCTATTATCTGAATACTATGTATTCTGCCCTCCATTTTCATTCATACTAATGCAATTAAAATTATACTGAAAGATCAAATAAGTGCATTGGGGCCAGATTTGAACATATTTGGGATGTATTATTATGCGAAAGTGCCAAAAGAAGAGAAAAAGAAACACAAGTACACCACTAAAAGTTTTATTTAAACGCATATTGTCAACAAACAAAACATCAGTAACGACATGATATCAATGGACATTTAAACTTTTCGAATACAAAACTTTGAATTAGACCTCTCAATGATGAGAATAAGCTAGAAGTTGACGGAAAAAAAAACAAAAAAAACTGATAAGTTTAAAGAAACATTGAAAATGTGTAATATCACAAACTTTGAGACTATTCGCTTTAAAATGACTGCCCTGGGTAACATCAATCCTTGAGTACTCAATTACAAGCTTTTGAGATCGTTCAGCATTTTACACCTACCTAAAGATTTAAAAAAAATAGGCAAAAATCACTAATTCAAAAAAAATTGAGCGAGAAAGTGTCGAAGCCATTAAAAAATAACTTTTCGGTAACGACTTTCCTATCATCCATTAATTTTTTTAACAACATGAAAACCTTTTTTTTTCAAAATGACTTCAAAATATCAATAAATTTGTACAATTACTTTTAAACCACGAAATTTCTGAGAAAACCGTTATTATCATCGCCATTAAACTCAAGTGCTTTCAGCAAAAGGCAAAAAACCGTTCGATGGGAGTATGAGAGATATGCCTCAATGGGACAACAAGAATGTTTGTCATTGGCAAGTCATCAATACGATAAGACATTTTAGACGTGTTCTGGTAGCGTTACCTTGCGAGGTTACTCTATCGAAGTCTTAAGGCGTCTCAAGAAAATTATATAATCTTAAGGCCTACCTGACTAACTAAAGTTCTAGATCTCTAGTCTGTTACTCTTCTATTATGAGCTTCAGTTGACTATGCACGGGCCCCAATGCTAAAGTGTAGAGTATATCTCAATATAAAACAAGAGTTGAGTAGAGAGAGAGAGAAATATACTTTATTATTATACCAGGTCTGACACTGATAGGAACCAACTAAAAGAGTAAAAGGGAGACAGCTAAACATCCAAGGAAAGGTAGTCAGTATTTATCAACCAATCAGGATCGGTTATTTGGGACTTTATTTACTTTCATAAATGAAGTCCTTTCTCAGTTTGTTGGATGTCAATCAACATTGACTCCACATTACAATAAGTCATTGACTAAGAAAACAACAACAAGTACAGGCAAAAACAAAAAATTCAGTAGGAAAAAGCGAGAAGAAAGTGTCGACGCCATTTAAACCAAAAGCTGTTCATTGAAAACGTTATCTATGATTCATTGATCATCCTTTCTAAGCAAATTGGAACTAACACTAATAGGATAATGTGAGGAGACTTCAGAAGAACCACAAACAAATCCAAAAGTTTTCCAATTGTCCAAAAAATTTATGAAAACTCGCTCATCGATTTTTATCAAACCAATAGTTAGAAGATAAACCTGCAAATTAGATTGTTTTTTGTTGAAGTAGGAAAAAAGGAGTTCCGGTAATTACTGAGGCGTTCGTACAGTTCACAAAGATAAGTTTACGATTGGTTAATGATCAAAAAAAATTTTGAAAAATTATTTTGGAAGTCTTAGCAGCCATTGAATTCAATAGCTTTCAACAGAAGTCATTAAATACACTCAGTTTTAACTCAATAGAAGGAAAAAAATGTTTGTCATGCATGGGTAATAATTAAGATATGACAATAACTCTTATGACTATGGAACAAAAACAAATACAGAAATCAATATTTCATTACAAAAGTGCAAGAAGAGAGTGTCGCAACCATTTGAACCATATCTTTTTATCTGAAAATTTTATCTATGATCCATTTAATGTTTTCTCAAACCAATGGTAGCTATCAATATTAGGATAATGTGATGAGATTTCAACAGTAAAAAAAACACAAATATACAAAAAATTAATTTTTTTTTGAAATATTGTGGCATCGAAGCCATAACACCAGGATTAAGAAAAAAACGGTAACCAAATGAAATTAGATTGCTGTAAAAAAAGGATGGGATTCTGGTCATTACTGAGAATTTCCTACAAATAGTGAAAATAAATTTAAAATTGGTTAATGTTCAATTTTTTTTTGAAAAATTGTTTTTAAGTCTTAAAAGACAACAAGTACAATAGCTTTCAACAGAAGTCAATAAATACGCTAAGTCATACCTCGATAGAATAACAAAGATATTTGTCATGCATGAGTGTTCAATAAGATATTACAATAAGTCTTATGGCTGTGAAAAGAAAAACAAATGCATGCAAAAACCAAAAAATCAGTAGAAAAGTGCGAGAATAAAGTGTCGAAGCCATTTAAACCATAAGCATTTCTCTGAAAACTTTATCTATGATCCATTGAACGTCTTCCCTAAACCAAGGGGGGCTATCCAAATTAGAATAATATGATAGGATTTTAAAAGGATTCAAAAATACAAAAATATCCGAAAATTTTAAAATTGTTTTTGAAATATTGTGGCATCGAAGTCATAAAACAAATAGTTAGAAGACAAAACCGCTAAAAAGATTAGTTTTGGTTGCAGTAAAAAAGAAAGGGATCCTGTCGGTGCTGGGGTTGACCTACAGTTTACAAAAATAAGTTTATGATCGGTTAATAAAATCGAAAAATTAAAAATGAAGTCTTGACAGTCATTAGCTGCCCGATCAAAGCACTGAATATCTTCACTTATGCTCAATACAAAAACCATCGCACTTGTATGTGCCGTTCCTTGAAAACGTGTTTTTTTGTTAATTAGGCGTCTTTTTACTGTAAATCAGGTTTATCATTAACCAAACATCGATATGAAAAGTGACCAGTCTCTAGGTGACCTAACAAAACATGAAGTTTTTTAAAAAAAGACCTCTCAAATAGAATCCAAATTTTTTTAGTAAACTTCCCCTTGAGACCAGAAATAGTATTTTTTATCACCTTTTGTGTATTAGGAATACGAAATTGATTCCTTTTGTGGCGTGAAATGTAATTTTGAATGGAAAATTTTTAAAAAGATCATAATTTGAACAAAAATTACACTAAAAGTGAACGAAATCATACAAATTATGACGCGTTCAGACAAATATTTTAATCCTCGATAACTCCTCGAATAATAAAAAATTCGAAAAAATCTTTCTAATTTTAAATTTCAGGCAGGACGAGCTTTTTAATGATACCTCTCACATTTCTCTACGATGAATATATCGATCGGCCAAAATTGAATGAACAAAAAAACCCAATTGAGTATACAGTTCCTTCCCCCACAAGTGGGGTCGGAACAATAACCTTATATAGCTAACCAAAGGCCTACAGCTGGTAATTGTTTTTGATTGGTCGAAGACACCGATAATTCCAGCATATTGCAGTTGTGCTAATTTAATTTGACCATTGAACGATCTTGTGATTTATTTCGATCAGCAAAAATTCGGACAGTCGATGAAGTCTACAAAAGTTCAATAAGGAAGCTCGCATCCCGGCTAACAAGTTCAACAAAGAGTTCTCCATCTACTATTAAATGAATAGTATTCTTCGAAAAATTTCGTAAAATAATCAAGTTATCTTGGCCAAAAGGTAAACACGAAAATGCGACCAACTTTTCAAAATGATTTGTAAACATGTTATATAGCATAAAGCCAGCATTAAAGTGAGCTTTAAAATGGTTTTTAATTTTGGCATTAAATTTCTATTAATACCTGCTGTTGCCAAGAAACCATAAACAACAATCTTTCAGCAATATGTCTTCAGACATTTTTAAGAGATGAATCTTTATCCAGAAGTTGCTCAAAACCGGTTTTGGAACGATTTAATTTACAGCATATATTGTTATCCATGGGACCATGAACGTTTATTGTCTTATATATGGTTGCTGAGAAACCATGAACTTGAAATTTTTTCAATGTTTCATCAGATACTTTTACCACCAAAATACGTCACAGGCACTTATTTCACGCTTTTTCAGCCTAAATTTGAAATTTCGTATGGTCAGGTATATGGTTGCTAAGTTTTCTTGGTCACCATATATGGCTTGGATATGATCGCCAAGATTTATTTATGATGGTCAACCCGGGGGCAATTAAAGCAGCTGTTGAGAGAGGGTATTAGACGAAATATATTATAAGTCCCAAAAAGTTACCCGGACCTAACCTACAGTTTAAATCAGATCTGAATAATTTAATTTGAATATTGCGTTTTTTAATGCCAAGTTTTCTGAACAGGGCATCTTATAGACGGGACATCATGAACTCCATGAGCTAATATCATGTGTTTTCACATTACAGCATGACCACATATTTATTATAACCTGCACACTAAATAAAGTTCAGGTAAATTTACCTGAAAAAATACCTTAACTTAGCTGAAACGTTCAGGTAGTTTTGACTTACCTGAACTTACCTTAACACACCTCAACTTTACCTGAAAATTACCTGAAAAATTAAGGGGGCACCACCTGAACTTTTACCTGAACATACCTTAAATTTACCTGAAAAACACACCTGAACAGTTAAGGTAAAATTACCTAAACTTACCTGAAAAACGCGCAAAAATTACCTTAAAATTTAAGGTAAAAATACCTGAATAAATACCTGAAATTTACCTTAAAAATACCTTAAATTTAACCTGAACTTTTAAGGTAAA
>NC_134477.1:44941575-44969075 GCF_964194025.1 Convolutriloba macropyga
ATTCCTCCTCATTTAGAACCCATTTGGACTTTCCCACTCCTACTTAGGCCCTCAATTGATTTGAACAAGTCCTTCACTATATTGAAAAACACTTTGTTAAACTGTATAAAGATGGTATTTTGAGTGCGAAATCTGACAACGTGTTAAGTACTTCTATCTCAGACCACCTAGAACGATAATCCCTTCTCAATTAGAACCCATTTGGTCTTTCCCACTCCTACTTAGGCCCTCAATTGATTTGAACAAGTCCTTCACTATATTGAAAAACACTTTGTTAAACTGTATAAAGATGGTATTTTGAGAGCGAAATCTGACAACGTGTTAAGTACTTCTAACTCAGACCACCTAAAACGATAGTTCCTTCTCATTTAGAACCCATTTGGACTTTCCCACTCCTACTTAGGCCCTCAATTGATTTGAACAAGTCCTTCACTATATTGAAAAACACTTTTTGTTAAACTGTATAAAGATGGTATTTTGAGTGCGAAATCTGACAACGTGTTAAGTACTTCTATCTCAGACCACCTAGAACGATAGTTCCTTCTCATTTAGAACCCACTTGGACTTTCCCACTCCTACTTAGGCCCTCAATTGATTTGAACAAGTCCTTCGCTATATTGAAAAACACTTTTTGTTAAACTGTATAAAGATGGTATTTTGAGAGCGAAATCTGACAACGTGTTAAGTACTTCTATCTCAGACCACCTAGAACGATAGTTCCTTCTCATTTAGAACTCATTTGGACTTTCCCACTCCTACTTAGGCCCTCAATTGATTTCAACAAGTCCTTCACTATATTGAAAACAACTTTTTGTTAAACTGTATAAAGATGGTATTTTGAGTGCGAAATCTGACAACGTGTTAAGTACTTCTATCTCAGACCACCTAGAACGATAATTCCTTCTCCCTTAGAACCCATTTGAACTTTCCCACTCCTACTTAGGCTCTCAATTAATTTGAACAAGTCCTTCACTATATTGAAAACAACTTTTTGTTAAACTGTATAAAGATGGTAATTTGAGTGCGAAATCTGACAACGTGTTAAGTACTTCTATCTCAGACCACCTAGAACAATAATTCCTTCTCATTTAGAACCCATTTGGACTTTCCCACTCCTAGTTAGGCCCTCAATTGATTTGAACAAGTCCTTCACTATATTGAAAACAACTTTTTGTTAAACTGTATAAAGATGGTATTTTGAGTGCGAAATCTGACAACGTGTTAAGTACTTCTATCTCAGACCACCTAGAACGATAGTTCCTTCTCATTTAGAATCCACTTGGACTTTCCCACTCCTACTTAGGCCCTCAATTGATTTGAACAAGTCCTTCACTATATTGAAGAACACTTTTTGTTAAACTGTATAAAGATGGTATTTTGAGTGCGAAATCTGACAAGGTGTTAAGTACTTCTATCTCAGACCACCTAGAACGATAATCCCTTCTCATTTAAAACCCATTTGGACTTTCCCACTCCTACTTAGGCCCTCAATTGATTTGAACAAGTCCTTCGCTATATTGAAAAACACTTTGTTAAACTGTATAAAGATGGTATTTTGAGTGCGAAACCTGACAACGTGTTAAGTACTTCTATCTCAGACCACCTAGAACGACAGTTCCTTCTCATTTAGAACCCACTTGGGTTTTCCCACTCCTACTTAGGCCCTCAATTGATTTGAACAAGTCCTTCACTATATTGAAAAACACTTTTTGTTAAACTGTATAAAGATGGTATTTTGAGTGCGAAATCTGACAACGTGTGAAATAATTCTATCTCAGACCACCTAGAACGATAGTTCCTTCTCAATTAGAACCCACTTGGACTTTCCCACTCCTACTTAGGCCCTCAATTGATTTGAACAAGTCCTTCGCTATATTGAAAAACACTTTTTGTTAAACTGTATAAAGATGGTGTTTTGAGAGCGAAATCTGACAACGTGTTAAGTACTTCTATCTCAGACACCCTAGAACCATAGTTTCTTCTCATTTGGAACCCATTTGGACTTTCCCACTCCTACTTAGGCCCTCAATTGATTTGAACAAGTCCTTCACTATATTGAAAAACACTTTTTGTTAAACTGTATAAAGATGGTATTTTGAGAGCGAAATCTGACAACGTGTTAAGTACTTCTATCTCAGACACCCTAGAACGATAATTCCTTCTCATTTAGAACCCATTTGGACTTTCCCACTCCTACTTAGGCCCTCAATTGATTTGAACAAGTCCTTCACTATATTGAAAACAACTTTTTGTTAAACTGTATAAAGATGGTATTTTGAGTGCGAAATCTGACAACGTGTTAAGTACTTCTATCTCAGAACACCTAGAACAATATTTCCTTCTCATTTAGAACCCATTTGGACTTTCCCACTCCTACATAGGCCCTCAATTGATTTGAACAAGTCCTTCACTATATTGAAAAACACTTTTTGTTAAACTGTATAAAGATGGTATTTTGAGTGCGAAATCTGACAACGTGTTAAGTACTTATATCTCAGACCACCTAGAACGATAGTTCCTTCTCATTTAGAACCCACTTGGACTTTCCCACTCCTACTTAGGCCCTCAATTGATTTGAACAAGTCCTTCGCTATATTGAAAAACACTTTTTCTTAAACTGTATAAAGATGGTATTTTGAGTGCGAAATCTGACAACGTGTTAAGTACTTCTATCTCAGACACCCTAGAACGATAATTTCTTCTCATTTAGAATCCATTTGGACTTTCCCACTCCTACTTAGGCCCTCAATTGATTTGAACAAGTCCTTCACTATATTGAAAAACACTTTTTATTAAACTGTATAAAGATGGTATTTTGAGAGCGAAATCTGACAACGTGTTAAGTACTTCTATCTCAAACCACCTAGAACGATAATCCCTTCTCATTTAGAACCCATTTGGACTTTCCCACTCCTACTTAGGCCCTCAATTGATTTGAACAAGTCCTTCACTATATTGAAAAACACTTTTTGTTAAACTGTATAAAGATGGTATTTTGATTGCGAAATCTGACAACGTGTTAAGTACTTCTATCTCAGACCACCTAGAACGATAGTTCTTTCTCATTTAGAACCCACTTGGACTTTCCCACTCCTACTTAGGCCCTCAATTGATTTGAACAAGTCCTTCACTATATTGAAAAACATTTTTTGTTAAACAGTATAAAGATGGTATTTTGAGTGCGAAATCTGACAACGTTTTAAGTACTTCTATCTCAGACCACCTAGAACGATAATCCCTTCTCATTTAGGACACACTTGGACTTTTCCACTCCTACTTAGGCCCTCAATTGATTTGAACAAGTTCTTCGCTATATTGAAAAACACTTTTTGTTAAACTGTATGAAGATGGTATTTTGAGAGCGAAATCTGACAACGTGTTAAGTACTTCTATCTCAGACACCCTAGAACGATAATTCCTTCTCATTTAGAACCCATTTGGACTTTCCCACTCCTACTTAGGCCCTCAAATGATTTGAACAAGTCCTTCACTATATTGAAAAACACTTTTTATTAAACTGTATAAAGATGGTATTTTGAGAGCGAAATCTGACAACGTGTTAAGTACTTCTATCTCAGACCACCTAGAACGATAATTCCATCTCAATTAGAACCCACTTGGACTTTCCCACTCCTACTTAGGCCCTCAATTGATTTGAACAAGTCCTTCACTATATTGAAAAACACTTTTTATTAAACTGTATAAAGATGGTATTTTGAGAGCGAAATCTGACAACGTGTTAAGTACTTCTATCTCAGACCACCTAGAACGATAGTTCCTTCTCATTTAGAACCCATTTGGACTTTCCCACTCCTACTTAGGCCCTCAATTGATTTGAACAAGTCCTTCACTATATTGAAAAACACTTTTTGTTAAACTGTATAAAGATGGTATTTTGATTGCGAAATCTGACAACGTGTTAAGTACTTCTATCTCAGACCACCTAGAACGATAGTTCTTTCTCATTTAGAACCCACTTGGACTTTCCCACTCCTACTTAGGCCCTCAATTGATTTGAACAAGTCCTTCACTATATTGAAAAACATTTTTTGTTAAACAGTATAAAGATGGTATTTTGAGTGCGAAATCTGACAACGTTTTAAGTACTTCTATCTCAGACCACCTAGAACGATACTCCCTTCTCATTTAGGACACACTTGGACTTTTCCACTCCTACTTAGGCCCTCAATTGATTTGAACAAGTTCTTCGCTATATTGAAAAACACTTTTTGTTAAACTGTATGAAGATGGTATTTTGAGAGCGAAATCTGACAACGTGTTAAGTACTTCTATCTCAGACACCCTAGAACGATAATTCCTTCTCATTTAGAACCCATTTGGACTTTCCCACTCCTACTTAGGCCCTCAAATGATTTGAACAAGTCCTTCACTATATTGAAAAACACTTTTTATTAAACTGTATAAAGATGGTATTTTGAGAGCGAAATCTGACAACGTGTTAAGTACTTCTATCTCAGACCACCTAGAACGATAATTCCATCTCCTTTAGAACCCATTTGGACTTTCCCACTCCTACTTAGGCCCTCAATTGATTTGAACAAGTCCTTCACTATATTGAAAAACACTTTTTATTAAACTGTATAAAGATGGTATTTTGAGAGCGAAATCTGACAACGTGTTAAGTACTTCTATCTCAGACCACCTAGAACGATAGTTCCTTCTCATTTAGAACCCATTTGGACTTTCCCACTCCTACTTAGGCCCTCAATTGATTTGAACAAGTCCTTCACTATATTGAAAAACACTTTTTGTTAAACTTTATAAAGATGGTATTTTGAGAGCGAAATCTGACAACGTGTTAAGTACTTCTATCTCAGACCACCTAGAACGATAATTCCTTCTCATTTAGAACCCATTTGGACATTCACACTCCTACTTAGGCCCTCAATTGATTTGAACAAGTCCTTCACTATATTGAAAAACACTTTTTGTTAAACTTTATAAAGATGGTATTTTGAGAGCGAAATCCGACAACGTGTTAAGTACTTCTATCTCAGACCACCTAGAACGTTAGTTCTTTTCATTTAGAACCCACTTGGACTTTCCCACTCCTACTTAGGCCCTCAATTGATTTGAACAAGTCCTTCACTATATTGAAAAACACTTTTTGTTAAACTGTATAAAGACGGTATTTTGAGTGCGAAATCTGACAACGTGTTAAGTACTTCTATCTCAGACCACCTAGAACAATAATTCCTTCTCATTTAGAACCCATTTGGACTTTCACACTCCTACTTAGGCCCTCAATTGATTTGAACAAGTCCTTCACTATATTGAAAAACACTTTTTATTAAACTGTATAAAGATGGTATTTTGAGAGCGAAATCTGACAACGTGTTAAGTACTTCTATCTCAGACCACCTAGAACGATAATCCCTTCTCATTTAGAACCCATTTGGACTTTCCCACTCCTACTTAGGCCCTCAATTGATTTGAACAAGTCCTTCACTATATTGAAAAACACTTTTTGCTAAACTGTATAAAGATGGTATTTTGAGAGCGAAATCTGACAACGTGTTAAGTACTTCTATCTCAGACCACCTAGAACGATAGTTCCTTCTCATTTCGAACCCATTTGGACTTTCCCACTCCTACTTAGGCCCTCAATTGATTTGAACAAGTCCTTCACTATATTGAAAACAACTTTTTGTTAAACTGTATAAAGATGGTATTTTGAGTGCGAAATCTGACAACGTGTTAAGTACTTCTATCTCAGACCACCTAAAACAATAATTCCTTCTCATTTAGAACCCACTTGGACTTTCCCACTCCTACTTAGGCCCTCAATTGATTTGAACAAGTCCTTCGCTATATTGAAAAACACTTTTTGTTAAACTGTATAAAGATGGTATTTTGAGTGCGAAATCTGACAACGTGTTAAGTACTTCTATCTCAGACCACCTAGAACGATAGTTCCTTCTCATTTAGAACTCATTTGGACTTTCCCACTCCTACTTAGGCCCTCAATTGATATGAACAAGTCCTTCACTATATTGAAAACAACTTTTTGTTAAACTGTATAAAGATGGTATTTTGAGTGCGAAATCTGACAACGTGCCAAGTACTTCTATCTCAGACCACCTAGAACAATAATTCCTTCTCATTTAGAACCCATTTGGACTTTCCCACTCCTACTTAGGCCCTCAATTGATTTGAACAAGTCCTTCACTATATTGAAAACAACTTTTTGTTAAACTGTATAAAGATGGTATTTTGAGTGCGAAATCTGACAACGTGTTAAGTACTTCTATCTCAGACCACCTAAAACAATAATTCCTTCTCATTTAGAACCCACTTGGACTTTCCCACTCCTACTTAGGCCCTCAATTGATTTGAACAAGTCCTTCACTATATTGAAAACAACTTTTTGTTAAACTGTATAAAGATGGTATTTTGAGTGCGAAATCTGACAACGTGTTAAGTACTTCTATCTCAGACCACCTAGAACGATAGTTCCTTCTCAATTAGAACTCATTTGGACTTTCCCACTCCTACTTAGGCCCTCAATTGATATGAACAAGTCCTTCACTATATTGAAAACAACTTTTTGTTAAACTGTATAAAGATGGTATTTTGAGTGCGAAATCTGACAACGTGCCAAGTACTTCTATCTCAGACCACCTAGAACAATAATTCCTTCTCATTTAGAACCCATTTGGACTTTCCCACTCCTACTTAGGCCCTCAATTGATTTGAACAAGTCCTTCACTATATTGAAAACAACTTTTTGTTAAACTGTATAAAGATGGTATTTTGAGTGCGAAATCTGACAACGTGTTAAGTACTTCTATCTCAGACCACCTAAAACAATAATTCCTTCTCATTTAGAACCCACTTGGACTTTCCCACTCCTACTTAGGCCCTCAATTGATTTGAACAAGTCCTTCGCAATATTGAAAAACACTTTTTGTTAAACTGTATAAAGATGGTATTTTGAGTGCGAAATCTGACAACGTGTTAAGTACTTCTATCTCAGACCACCTAGAACGATAGTTCCTTCTCAATTAGAACTCATTTGGACTTTCCCACTCCTACTTAGGCCCTCAATTGATTTGAACAAGTCCTTCACTATATTGAAAACAACTTTTTGTTAAACTGTATAAAGATGGTATTTTGAGTGCGAAATCTGACAACGTGCCAAGTACTTCTATCTCAGACCACCTAGAACAATAATTCCTTCTCATTTAGAACCCACTTGGACTTCCCCACTCCTACTTAGGCCATCAATTGATTTGAACAAGTCCTTCACTATATTGAAAAACACTTTTTATTAAACTGTATAAAGATGGTATTTTGAGACCGAAATCTGACAACGTGTTAAGTACTTCTATCTCAGACCACCTAGAACAATAGTTCCTTCTCATTTAGAACCCATTTGGACTTTCCCACTCCTACTTAGGCCCTCAATTGATTTGAACAAGTCCTTCACTATATTGAAAACAACTTTTTGTTAAACTGTATAAAGATGGTATTTTGAGTGCGAAATCTGACAACGTGTTAAGTACTTCTATCTTAGACCACCTAGAACGATAGTTCCTTCTCATTTAGAACCCATTTGGACTTTCCCACTCCTACTTAGGCCCTCAATTGATTTGAACAAGTCCTTCACTATATTGAAAACAACTTTTTGTTAAACTGTATAAAGATGGTATTTTGAGTGCGAAATCTGACAACGTGTTAAGTACTTCTATCTCAGACCACCTAAAACAATAATTCCTTCTCATTTAGAACCCACTTGGACTTTCCCACTCCTACTTAGGCCCTCAATTGATTTGAACAAGTCCTTCGCTATATTGAAAAACACTTTTTGTTAAACTGTATAAAGATGGTATTTTGAGTGCGAAATCTGACAACGTGTTAAGTACTTCTATCTCAGACCACCTAGAACAATAATTCCTTCTCATTTAGAACCCATTTGGACTTTCCCACTCCTACTTAGGCCCTCAATTGATTTGAACAAGTCCTTCACTATATTGAAAAACACTTTTTATTAAACTGTATAAAGATGGTATTTTGAGAGCGAAATCTGACAACGTGTTAAGTACTTCTATCTCAGACCACCTAGAACGATAGTTCCTTCTCAATTAGAACTCATTTGGACTTTCCCACTCCTACTTAGGCCCTCAATTGATTTGAACAAGTCCTTCACTATATTGAAAACAACTTTTTGTTAAACTGTATAAAGATGGTATTTTGAGTGCGAAATCTGACAACGTGCCAAGTACTTCTATCTCAGACCACCTAGAACAATAATTCCTTCTCATTTAGAACCCACTTGGACTTCCCCACTCCTACTTAGGCCATCAATTGATTTGAACAAGTCCTTCACTATATTGAAAAACACTTTTTATTAAACTGTATAAAGATGGTATTTTGAGACCGAAATCTGACAACGTATTAGGTAATTCTATCTCAGACCACCTAGAACAATAGTTCCTTATCATTTAGAACCCATTTGGACTTTCCCACTCCTACTTAGGCCCTCAATTGATTTGAACAAGTCCTTCGCTATATTGAAAAACACTTTTTGTTAAACTGTATAAAGATGGTATTTTGAGTGCGAAATCTGACAACGTGTTAAGTACTTCTATCTTTGACCACCTAGAACGATAGTTCCTTCTCATTTAGAACCCATTTGGACTTTCCCACTCCTACTTAGGCCCTCAATTGATTTGAACAAGTCCTTCACTATATTGAAAACAACTTTTTGTTAAACTGTATAAAGATGGTATTTTGAGTGCGAAATCTGACAACGTGTTAAGTACTTCTATCTCAGACCACCTAAAACAATAATTCCTTCTCATTTAGAACCCACTTGGACTTTCCCACTCCTACTTAGGCCCTCAATTGATTTGAACAAGTCCTTCGCTATATTGAAAAACACTTTTTGTTAAACTGTATAAAGATGGTATTTTGAGTGCGAAATCTGACAACGTGTTAAGTACTTCTATCTTAGACCACCTAGAACGATAGTTCCTTCTCATTTAGAACCCATTTGGACTTTCCCACTCCTACTTAGGCCCTCAATTGATTTGAACAAGTCCTTCACTATATTGAAAACAACTTTTTGTTAAACTGTATAAAGATGGTATTTTGAGTGCGAAATCTGACAACGTGTTAACTACTTCTATCTCAGACCACCTAGAACAATAACTCCTTCTCATTTAGAACCCATTTGGACTTTCCCACTCCTACTTAGGCCCTCAATTGATTTGAACAAGTCCTTCACTATATTGAAAACAACTTTTTGTTAAACTGTATAAAGATGGTATTTTGAGTGCGAAATCTGACAACGTGTTAAGTACTTCTATCTTAGACCACCTAGAACGATAGTTCCTTCTCATTTAGAACCCATTTGGACTTTCCCACTCCTACTTAGGCCCTCAATTGATTTGAACAAGTCCTTCACTATATTGAAAACAACTTTTTGTTAAACTGTATAAAGATGGTATTTTGAGTGCGAAATCTAACACCGTGTTAAGTACTTCTATCTCAGACCACCTAAAACAATAATTCCTTCTCATTTAGAACCCACTTGGACTTTCCCACTCCTACTTAGGCCCTCAATTGATTTGAACAAGTCCTTCGCTATATTGAAAAACACTTTTTGTTAAACTGTATAAAGATGGTATTTTGAGTGCGAAATCTGACAACGTGTTAAGTACTTCTATCTCAGACCACCTAGAACAATAATTCCTTCTCATTTAGAACCCACTTGGACTTCCCCACTCCTACTTAGGCCATCAATTGATTTGAACAAGTCCTTCACTATATTGAAAAACACTTTTTATTAAACTGTATAAAGATGGTATTTTGAGACCGAAATCTGACAACGTGTCAAGTACTTCTATCTCAGACCACCTAGAACAATAGTTCCTTCTCATTTAGAACCCATTTTGACTTTCCCACTCCTACTTAGGCCCTCAATTGATTTGAACAAGTCCTTCACTATATTGAAAACAACTTTTTGTTAAACTGTATAAAGATGGTATTTTGAGTGCGAAATCTGACAACGTGTTAAGTACTTCTATCTTAGACCACCTAGAACGATAGTTCCTTCTCATTTAGAACCCATTTGGACTTTCCCACTCCTACTTAGGCCCTCAATTGATTTGAACAAGTCCTTCACTATATTGAAAACAACTTTTTGTTAAACTGTATAAAGATGGTATTTTGAGTGCGAAATCTGACAACGTGTTAAGTACTTCTATCTCAGACCACCTAAAACAATAATTCCTTCTCATTTAGAACCCACTTGGACTTTCCCAATCCTACTTAGGCCCTCAATTGATTTGAACAAGTCCTTCGCTATATTGAAAAACACTTTTTATTAAACTGTATAAAGATGGTATTTTGAGACCGAAATCTGACAACGTGTTAAGTACTTCTATCTTAGACCACCTAGAACGATAGTTCCTTCTCATTTAGAACCCATTTGGACTTTCCCACTCCTACTTAGGCCCTCAATTGGTTTGAACAAGTCCTTCACTATATTGAAAACAACTTTTTGTTAAACTGTATAAAGATGGTATTTTGAGTGCGAAATCTGACAACGTGTTAAGTACTTCTATCTCAGACCACCTAAAACAATAATTCCTTCTCATTTAGAACCCACTTGGACTTTCCCACTCCTACTTAGGCCCTCAATTGATTTGAACAAGTCCTTCGCTATATTGAAAAACACTTTTTGTTAAACTGTATAAAGATGGTATTTTGAGTGCGAAATCTGACAACGTGTTAAGTACTTCTATCTCAGACCACCTAGAACAATAATTCTTTCTCATTTAGAACCCACTTGGACTTCCCCACTCCTACTTAGGCCATCAATTGATTTGAACAAGTCCTTCACTATATTGAAAAACACTTTTTATTAAACTGTATAAAGATGGTATTTTGAGACCGAAATCTGACAACGTGTTAAGTACTTCTATCTCAGACCACCTAGAACAATAGTTCCTTCTCATTTAGAACCCATTTGGACTTTCCCACTCCTACTTAGGCTCTCAATTGATTTGAACAAGTCCTTCACTATATTGAAAACAACTTTTTGTTAAACTGTATAAAGATGGTATTTTGAGTGCGAAATCTGACAACGTGTTAAGTACTTCTATCTTAGACCACCTAGAACGATAGTTCCTTCTCATTTAGAACCCATTTGGACTTTCCCACTCCTACTTAGGCCCTCAATTGATTTGAACAAGTCCTTCACTATATTGAAAACAACTTTTTGCTAAACTGTATAAAGATGGTATTTTGAGTGCGAAATCTGACAACGTGTTAAGTACTTCTATCTTAGACCACCTAGAACGATAGTTCCTTCTCAATTAGAACTCATTTGGACTTTCCCACTCCTACTTAGGCCCTCAATTGATTTGAACAAGTCCTTCACTATATTGAAAACAACTTTTTGTTAAACTGTATAAAGATGGTATTTTGAGTGCGAAATCTGACAACGTGCCAAGTACTTCTATCTCAGACCACCTAGAACAATAATTCCTTCTCATTTAGAACCCACTTGGACTTCCCCACTCCTACTTAGGCCATCAATTGATTTGAACAAGTCCTTCACTATATTGAAAAACACTTTTTATTAAACTGTATAAAGATGGTATTTTGAGACCGAAATCTGACAACGTGTTAAGTACTTCTATCTCAGACCACCTAGAACAATAGTTCCTTCTCATTTAGAACCCATTTGGACTTTCCCACTCCTACTTAGGCCCTCAATTGATTTGAACAAGTCCTTCACTATATTGAAAACAACTTTTTGTTAAACTGTATAAAGATGGTATTTTGAGTGCGAAATCTGACAACGTGTTAAGTACTTCTATCTTAGACCACCTAGAACGATAGTTCCTTCTCAATTAGAACTCATTTGGACTTTCCCACTCCTACTTAGGCCCTCAATTGATTTGAACAAGTCCTTCACTATATTGAAAACAACTTTTTGTTAAACTGTATAAAGATGGTATTTTGAGTGCGAAATCTGACAACGTGCCAAGTACTTCTATCTCAGACCACCTAGAACAATAATTCCTTCTCATTTAGAACCCACTTGGACTTCCCCACTCCTACTTAGGCCATCAATTGATTTGAACAAGTCCTTCACTATATTGAAAAACACTTTTTATTAAACTGTATAAAGAAGGTATTTTGAGACCGAAATCTGACAACGTGTTAAGTACTTCTATCTCAGACCACCTAGAACAATAGTTCCTTCTCATTTAGAACCCATTTGGACTTTCCCACTCCTACTTAGGCCCTCAATTGATTTGAACAAGTCCTTCACTATATTGAAAACAACTTTTTGTTAAACTGTATAAAGATGGTATTTTGAGTGCGAAATCTGACAACGTGTTAAGTACTTCTATCTTAGACCACCTAGAACGATAGTTCCTTCTCATTTAGAACCCATTTGGACTTTCCCACTCCTACTTAGGCCCTCAATTGATTTGAACAAGTCCTTCACTATATTGAAAACAACTTTTTGTTAAACTGTATAAAGATGGTATTTTGAGTGCGAAATCTGACAACGTGTTAAGTACTTCTATCTCAGACCACCTAGAAAAATAATTCCTTCTCATTTAGAACCCACTTGGCCTTTCCCACTCCTACTTAGGCCCTCAATTTATTTGAACAAGTCCTTCGCTATATTGAAAAACACTTTTTGTTAAACTGTATAAAGATGGTATTTTGAGTGCGAAATCTGACAACGTGCTAAGTACTTCTATCTCAGACCACCTAGAACAATAATTCCTTCCCATTTAGAACCCATTTGGACTTTCCCACTCCTACTTAGGCCCTCAATTGATTTGAACAAGTCCTTCACTATATTGAAAAACACTTTTTATTAAACTGTATAAAGATGGTATTTTGAGAGCGAAATCTGACAACGTGTTAAGTACTTCTATCTCAGACCACCTAGAACAATAATTCCTTCTCACTTAGAGCCCACTTGGACTTTCCCACTCCTACTTAGGCCCTCAATTGATTTGAACAAGTCCTTCACTATATTGAAAACAACATTTTGTTAAACTGTATAAAGATGGTATTTTGAGTGCGAAATCTGACAACGTGTTAAGTACTTCTATCTCAGACCACCTAGAAGGTTAGTTCCTTCTCATTTAGAACCCATTTGGACTTTCCCACTCCTACTTAGGCCCTCAATTGATTTGAACAAGTCCTTCACTATATTGAAAACAACTTTTTATTAAACTGTATAAAGATGGTATTTTGAGAGCGAAATCTGACAACGTGTTAAGTACTTCTATCTCAGACCACCTAGAACGATAGTTCCTTCTCAATTAGAACCCACTTGGACTTTCCCACTCCTACTTAGGCCCTCAATTGATTTGAACAAGTCCTTCACTATATTGAAAACAACTTTTTGTTAAACTGTATAAAGATGGTATTTTGAGTGCGAAATCCGACAACGTGTTAAGTACTTATATCTCAGACCACCTAGAACAATAATTCCTTCTCATTTAGAACCCATTTGCACTTTCCCACTCCTACTTAGGCCCTCAATTGATTTGAACAAGTCCTTCGCTATATTGAAAAACACTTTGTTAAACTGTATAAAGATGGTATTTTGAGAGCGAAATCTGACAACGTGTTAAGTACTTCTATCTCAGACACCCTAGAACGATAATTCCTTCTCATTTAGAACCCATTTGGACTTTCCCACTCCTACTCAGGCCCTCAATTGATTTGAACAAGTCCTTCACTATATTGAAAAACACTTTCTGTTAAACTGTATAAAGATGGTATTTTGAGGGCGAAATCTGACAACGTGTTAAGTACTTCTATCTCAGACCACCTAGAACGATAGTTCCTTCTCATTTAGAACCCATTTGGACTTTCCCACTCCTACTTAGGCCCTCAATTGATTTGAACAAGTCCTTCACTATATTGAAAACAACTTTTTATTAAACTGTATAAAGATGGTATTTTGAGAGCGAAATCTGACAACGTGTTAAGTACTTCTATCTCAGACCACCTAGAACGATAGTTCCTTCTCAATTAGAACCCATTTGGATTTTCCCACTCCTACTTAGGCCCTCAATTGATTTGAACAAGTCCTTCACTATATTGAAAACAACTTTTTGTTAAACTGTATAAAGATGGTATTTTGAGTGCGAAATCTGACAACGTGTTAAGTACTTCTATCTCAGACCACCTAGAACAATAATTCCTTCTCATTTAGAACCCATTTGCACTTTCCCACTCCTACTTAGGCCCTCAATTGATTTGAACAAGTCCTTCGCTATATTGAAAAACACTTTGTTAAACTGTATAAAGATGGTATTTTGAGAGCGAAATCTGACAACGTGTTAAGTACTTCTATCTCAGACACCCTAGAACGATAATTCCTTCTCATTTAGAACCCATTTGGACTTTCCCACTCCTACTTAGGCCCTCAATTGATTGGAACAAGTCCTTCACTATATTGAAAAACACTTTTTATTAAACTGTATAAAGATGGTATTTTGAGAGCGAAATCTGACAACGTGTTAAGTACTTCTATCTCAGGCCACCTAGATCGATAATTCCTTCTCATTTAGAACCCATTTGGACTTTCCCATGCCTACTTAGGCCCTCAATTGATTTGAACAAGTCCTTCACTATATTGAAAAGCACTTTGTTAAACTGTATAAAGATGGTATTTTGAGAGCGAAATCTGACAACGCGTTAAGTACTTCTATCTCAGACCACCTAGAACGATAGTTCTTTCTCATTTAGAACCCATTTGGACTTTCCCACTCCTACTTAGGCCCTCAGTTGATTTGAACAAGTCCTTCACTATATTGAAAACAACTTTTTGTTAAACTGTATAAAGATGGTATTTTGAGTGCGAAATCTGACAACGTGCTAAGTACTTCTATCTCAGACCACCTAGAACAATAATTCCTTCTCATTTAGAACCCTACTTGGACTTTCCCACTCCTACTTAGGCCCTCAATTGATTTGAACAAGTCATTCGCTATATTGAAAAACACTTTTTGTTAAACTGTATAAAGATGGTATTTTGAGTGCGAAATCTGACAACGTGTTAAGTACTTCTATCTCAGACCACCTAGAACAATAATTCCTTCTCATTTAGAACCCATTTGGACTTTCCCACTCCTACTTAGGCCCTCAATTGATTTGAACAAGTCCTTCACTATATTGAAAAACACTTTTTATTAAACTGTATAAAGATGGTATTTTGAGAGCGAAATCTGACAACGTGTTAAGTACTTCTATCTCAGACCACCTAGAACGCTAGTTCTTTCTCAATTAGAACCCATTTGGACTTTCCCACTCCTACTTAGGCCCTCAATTGATTTGAACAAGTCCTTCACTATATTGAAAACAACTTTTTGTTAAACTGTATAAAGATGGTATTTTGAGTGCGAAATCTGACAACGTGTTAAGTACTTCTATCTCAGACCACCTAGAACAATAATTCCTTCTCATTTAGAACCCACTTGGACTTTCCCACTCCTACCTAAGACCTCAATTTATTTGAACAAGTCCTTCACTATATTGAAAACAACTTTTTGTTAAACTGCATAAAGATGGTATGTTTAGTGCGAAATCTGACAACGTGTTAAGTACTTCTATCTCAGACCACCTAGAACGATAGTTCCTTCTCATTTAGAACCCATTTGGACTTTCCCACTCCTACTTAGGCCCTCAATTGATTTGAACAAGTCCTTCACTATATTGAAAACAACTTTTTGTTAAACTTTATAAAGATGGTATTTTGAGTGCGAAATCTGACAACGTGTTAAGTACTTCTATCTCAGACCACCTAGAACAATAATTCCTTCTCTTTCAGAATCCATTTGGACTTTCCCACTCCTACTTAGGCCCTCAATTGATTTGAACAAGTCCTTCACTATATTGAAAAACACTTTTTATTAAACTGTATAAAGATGGTATTTTGAGAGCGAAATCTGACAACGTGTTAAGTACTTCTATCTCAGACCACCTAGAACAATAATTACTTCTCATTTAGAACCCACTTGGACTTTCCCACTCCTACTTAGGCCCTCGATTGATTTGAACAAGTCCTTCACTATATTGAAAACAACTTTTTGTTAAACTGTATAAAGATGGTATTTTGAGTGCGAAATCTGACAACGTGTTAAGTACTTCTATCTCAGACCACCTACAACAATAATTACTTCTCATTTAGAACCCACTTGGACTTTCCCACTCCTACTTAGGCCATCAATTGATTTGAACAAGTCCTTCACTATATTGAAAAACACTTTTTATTAAACTATATAAAGATGGTATTTTGAGAGCGAAATCTGACAACGTGTTAAGTACCTCTATCTCAGACCACCTAGAACGATAGTTCCTTCTCATTTAGAACCCATTTGGACTTTCCCACTCCTACTTAGGCCCTCAATTGATTTGAACAAGTTCTTCACTATATTGAAAACAACTTTTTATTAAACTGTATAAAGATGGTATTTTGAGAGCGAAATCTGACAACGTGTTAACTACTTCTATCTCAGACCACCTAGAACAATAACTCCTTCTCATTTAGAACCCATTTGGACTTTCCCACTCCTACTTAGGCCCTCAATTGATTTGAACAAGTCCTTCACTATATTGAAAACAACTTTTTGTTAAACTGTATAAAGATGGTATTTTGAGTGCGAAATCTGACAACGTGTTAAGTACTTCTATCTTAGACCACCTAGAACGATAGTTCCTTCTCATTTAGAACCCATTTGGACTTTCCCACTCCTACTTAGGCCCTCAATTGATTTGAACAAGTCCTTCACTATATTGAAAACAACTTTTTGTTAAACTGTATAAAGATGGTATTTTAAGTGCGAAATCTGACAACGTGTTAAGTACTTCTATCTCAGACCACCTAGAACGATAGTTCCTTCTCATTTAGAACCCATTTGGACTTTCCCACTCCTACTTAGGCCCTCAATTGATTTGAACAAGTCCTTTACTATATTGAAAACAACTTTTTATTAAACTGTATAAAGATGGTAGTTTGAGAGCGAAATCTGACAACGTGTTAAGTACTTCTATCTCAGACCACCTACAACAATAATTACTTCTCATTTAGAACCCACTTGGACTTTCCCACTCCTACTTAGGCCATCAATTGATTTGAACAAGTCCTTCACTATATTGAAAAACACTTTTTATTAAACTATATAAAGATGGTATTTTGAGAGCGAAATCTGACAACGTGTTAAGTACCTCTATCTCAGACCACCTAGAACGATAGTTCCTTCTCATTTAGAACCCATTTGGACTTTCCCACTCCTACTTAGGCCCTCAATTGATTTGAACAAGTTCTTCACTATATTGAAAACAACTTTTTATTAAACTGTATAAAGATGGTATTTTGAGAGCGAAATCTGACAACGTGTTAACTACTTCTATCTCAGACCACCTAGAACAATAACTCCTTCTCATTTAGAACCCATTTGGACTTTCCCACTCCTACTTAGGCCCTCAATTGATTTGAACAAGTCCTTCACTATATTGAAAACAACTTTTTGTTAAACTGTATAAAGATGGTATTTTAAGTGCGAAATCTGACAACGTGTTAAGTACTTCTATCTCAGACCACCTAGAACGATAGTTCCTTCTCATTTAGAACCTATTTGGACTTTCCCACTCCTACTTAGGCCCTCAATTGATTTGAACAAGTCCTTTACTATATTGAAAACAACTTTTTATTAAACTGTATAAAGATGGTAGTTTGAGAGCGAAATCTGACAACGTGTTAAGTACTTCTATCTCAGACCACCTAGAACGATAGTTCTTTCTCATTTAGAACCCATTTGGACTTTCCCACTCCTACTTAGGCCCTCAATTGATTTGAACAAGTCCTTCACTATATTGAAAAACACTTTTTGTTAAACTGTATAAAGATGGTATTTTGAGTGCGAAATCTGACAACGTGTTAAGTACTTCTATCTCAGACCACCTAGAACAATAATTCCTTCTCATTTAGAACCCAGTTGGACTTTCCCACTCCTACTTAGGCCATCAATTGATTTGAACAAGTCCTTCACTATATTGAAAAACACTTTTTGTTAAACTTTATAAAGATGGTATTTTGAGAGCGAAATCTGACAACGTGTTAAGTACTTCTATCTCAGACCACCTAGAAAGATAATTCCTTCTCATTTAGAACCCATTTGGACTTTCACACTCCTACTTAGGCCCTCAATTGATTTGAACAAGTCCTTCACTATATTGAAAAACACTTTCTTTTAAACTGTATAAAGATGGTATTTTGAGGGCGAAATCCGACAACGTGTTAAGTACTTCTATCTCAGACCACCTAGAAAGATAATTCCTTCTCATTTAGAACCCATTTGGACTTTCACACTCCTACTTAGGCCCTCAATTGATTTGAACAAGTCCTTCACTATATTGAAAACAACTTTTTATTAAACTGTATAAAGATGGTATTTTGAGAGCGAAATCTGTCAACGTGTTAAGTACTTCTATCTCAGACCACCTAGAACGATAGTTCCTTCTCATTTAGAACCCATTTGGACTTTCCCACTCCTACTTAGGCCCTCAATTGATTTGAACAAGTCCTTCACTATATTGAAAACAACTTTTTGTTAAACTGTATAAAGATGGTATTTTGAGTGCGAAATCTGACAACGTGTTAAGTACTTCTATCTCAGACCACCTAGAACGATAGTTCCTTCTCATTTAGAACTCATTTGGACTTTCCCACTCCTACTTAGGCCCTCAATTGATTTGAACAAGTCCTTCACTATATTGAAAACAACTTTTTGTTAAACTGTATAAAGATGGTATTTTGAGTGCGAAATCTGACAACGTGTTAAGTACTTCTATCTCAGACCACCTAGAACAATAATTCCTTCTCATTTAGAACCCATTTGGACTTTCCCACTCCTACTTAGGCCCTCAATTGATTTGAACAAGTCCTTCACTATATTGAAAAACACTTTTTATTAAACTGTATAATGATGGTATTTTGAGAGCGAAATCTGACAACGTGTTAAGTACTTCTATCTCAGACCACCTAGAACGATAGTTCCTTCTCATTTAGAACCCATTTGGACTTTCCCACTCCTCCTTAGGCCCTCAATTGATTTGAACAAGTCCTTCACTATATTGAAAACAACTTTTTGTTAAACTGTATAAAGATGGTATTTTGAGAGCGAAATCTGACAACGTGTTAAGTACTTCTATCTCAGACCACCTAGAACGATAATTCCTTCTCATTTAGAACCCATTTGGACTTTCACACTCCTACTTAGGCCCTCAATTGATTTGAACAAGTCCTTCACTATATTGAAAAACACTTTTTGTTAAACTGTATAAAGATGGTATTTTGAGTGCGAAATCTGACAACGTGTTAAGTACTTCTATCTCAGACCACCTAGAACAATAATTCCTTCTCATTTAGAACCCACTTGGACTTTCCCACTCCTACTTAGGCCATCAATTGATTTGAACAAGTCCTTCACTATATTGAAAAACACTTTTTGTTAAACTTTATAAAGATGGTATTTTGAGAGCGAAATCTGACAACGTGTTAAGTACTTCTATCTCAGACCACCTAGAAAGATAATTCCTTCTCATATAGAGCCCATTTGGACTTTCACACTCCTACTTAGGCCCTCAATTGATTTGAACAAGTCCTTCACTATATTGAAAAACACTTTCTGTTAAACTGTATAAAGATGGTATTTTGAGGGCGAAATCCGACAACGTGTTAAGTACTTCTATCTCAGACCACCTAGACCAACAATTAGCCCTCTATCAGAACCTAATAAGACTATGACACTCCTACGTAGACCCTCAGATCATTTGAACAAGTCCTTGACTATAATGAAAGAGACTTTTTATGAAAACGCACAAGAATAATTTTTGAGCTCGAAATTTGACAACGTATTAAGAACTTTTTTCTCAGACCAGTTAGAGCAACAGTTAGCCCTTTTTCAGAGCCTACTAGGACTAAGACACTCCTAGGTAGAATATCAAAACGTTGAACAAGACCTAAGCTGTAAAAACCGAAGCTGTGCGGTGCACAGCAAACCAGACCAAAAAAAGCGGAAGCAAACAAAAAAAAAGCGCAAAATTGAAAATCCAAGAAGAGCGCAAAGCTTCAACGAACCTTCTTGCTTTGCAAGAACTCATTCCCACGATGTGGGAACAGGGACCGAAAGAACCGGTCCGAAAACCGCAGCTCTGCGGTGCAGAGCAAACCAGACCGAAAGAAAGCAACAGCTAGCCAAGCTAGCTAGCAAAGAAGCGGGAAGAACTCACCTGGCAGGAGACGACAGCAGACAGAAGAGAAGCAAAAACAAACTCTGAAAAAAAAACATTTTGTTAGTATACATAAAAGAACATCAAAGACAACACACGAGACGCACGGCCACCCCCACCAAGCGACCGCTCCCCCCCCCGGCGCCAAACCGCCCCCCCCAACGACCCCCCCCAAAAAACACCAACCGACCAACGCCAAATTTTGGCATGAGTTCTGGAACATTGCCATGGAACTCAGAGAGCATGGAAATACATTTTGCAATGGATACGATGAAGTTACGATGAATTTACGTCACGAACGGACGTCAGAAACATCCAAAATGACCCAAATTACGGTCGACTCGCGGGCTAATTTCACTACTTTTTGAAAACAACACTATGTGATATGTATACCATTGAAACCGTCTTGAACTAAGCTGCTCATATCGCTAAACAAAATGAAAAAGTTCCCTCTATACACAGAGTTATTAGCAAAAATCGACCGAGTCCGATCGAAAATAGGGACGTTTCCCATGCTCGTACACAAATTTACAACTTCTGGTGAATAATTTTTCAGGTTTCATTATATCAAAAGAAAGCACGCATAACGAGCTCTCTGATTATGCAACTCAATGGGAAAAAAATTCGTGTAGGCAGAGTTATTAACGATCGAGCCGTTGGTGCCAAATGCACCAAAAAAGGACTTGGATGACCCAAAATGCCCAACACCATCATCAAGGATTATGATTAAAACAACCAAACATATATGGGGAGAATCCTCATTATCAGGGGAGTCTAAACAACCAATTTTGGGACAGTTTAATGACGATATTCAGAAGTCACCAGGAGACCAGACCTGGCAGTCATCCTCTTCTGGGGTTCAAAATGGGGTCAAGTTTACAGGGTAATTTCTCGAAAACGGCTGAAAGAAACAAAACGCCATTTACAGGGATTCAAGTACGGCTCACGCTGAGTTCAAATCAACAAACAGATCAAAAATCGGTTTACTCTACGAGGAGATATTCCAACATAAATGTACCGTACAAATGGCTAAATAGGACAAGTACGGCGCAGGTTTCGCTAAAATTGACCACCTGGACTACGTAAAACTACATACAAAATATATATGGGGAGACTCCCCACTAACTGGGGATTCTAAATCACTAACACTTGTTGGGTAAATCGCGTGTTTTGTTGTACCGAAATTCGGGTCACCCAGAATAGCCCGAAAATTCGAACTATTTCAAATTTGAACATTAATAACTTTTTGATTAGGCCAATTTGGGAAACGAACCAAACACTGCAAGCAAGAAGGGTTCAGTGCTAACGAAACGCGACCACTCAGGTTTAATTTGGTCCAGTACTTTAGGAGATATTAAGAAAATACTGTTCTGTACCCCATTTTTTGGGCTAAAATCGAAGCCCAAGATCTCCGGAACCGACGTAAAACAACGTGAAACAGCGTTCCGGCGTATTTGTGGGTGTAATTCTGGTCCACTTCCACGTTCTAGGTCACGGCAAACCTTCATGGTGAGGTGGGAAAAAATTTCCCACCTCACCATGAAGGTTATGGTGTTTTGTGTGTTTTGACATAAAACAACATCAACAGAAATTTGATGAAATCGTGAAAAAAGTAAAATTGTTGAATTAAGCTCATCAATTAATACAAGTAGCTCCAAAGACCTAAATGGTGCCTAGAAAACACAAATTGCACGCCGAAAAACCTGTTCTTTGCGCAAAACACCACTAATCGTTTAAAATTTGAGAATTGTTAAGTTTTCCAGCTTTCAGTGTTAAATTAACCTTTCACAAAAAACTTTTAGGAAGGCGACCAATAATTCCATCAAAGACCGGCGTAAAAGGAAGAGAATGCGCTCTAAATTACCCATTTTGGTTAATATTTGACAGAAAAACAAGAAAAAAGCCAAAAACGGAGTGCCTTTTTTATGCGACGAAACAAACTTCGTTCCTCAGCATTTGCAGACTCTGCCAGAACATCCACCGTAAATATTTCAATTCACCCGGGCATTAATCTGTTCTTAGGCCTGGAATGATCAAAACCAATTAGAAGAAACTTTTAACTGCGAAACAGCTGCTTTAAATAGCGTGTCCTAATGTTTTTCACACAAAAAAATTTGATAAATTGTCATTTCAGGAAAAAACTGTTGTAGTTCTCCATTACCAATAGCTATTATAAATCTTTCAAGAAGCTAATGAAAGAAAATTGATGAAACAAACAATAGCAAACGAAAGAGGCGTCAAAAAACTAAAAACAATCAATTACAATTGAAAAAACAGTCGGAACTTTTTTTAAGATTTTACTTAATTTTTCTAGTTCTTAAAGTGCAGCATAGTTCGAGTAATGCGTTCTTTCAACAATTGAAGTTCTGAAGTTGTATGACGTTGATAGACATTATGAGGACAAGGAAGAAATGAAAATTTGATCATTGAGTTCACTTGCAATACAAAAGTTTCCTTCGGGTTATTAAGGATGAAAGAAGGTTACTTAAAATCTTATTAGTTTTAAAATTTAAAAAACGACAAAATGAGTTCTTACATGTTGCTATTGTTACGATATTTGCACTGTTGATATTATTTCACTTGTGTGCTTAATAAAGAGCGAAAGTCTATTGAAAAAGTATCAAAAACTATCCTTGATAAACTTTACCCTCACTCATTTACAACGTTTAAAAATCAAAAAATTTTCAATGTGTTATAAATTTTCCCCATTTTTCGAGCCCTTATTCCTATTTCAATATTGTTTTGGCTTCAACAGAAGTCCCATTCGGCTACAGAATGAGTTTAGAAGGGATTAAAAGGTTTGAGACATATTCAAATTTAGGATTTTCGCAGGTACCCATTTTATCAGCGATATACGATGTTATCGCAACACAAAACGCATGATTGACTATTTTGCAGACACTATGTGATTTATCACTCTCAACTGACTGCTGACCATTGTTTTTTGTAGTACTTGCTACCTAATATGGACTCAAAATGATGGGACAATAGTAAAATGTTTTTTACAGAACAAAAAGTCGAATAAAAAATTATTTATCATAAGCTGGAACGCACTAGATGCCTTTGTTTGACTTTTTGAGTGTTTACCACTTCACTCACCTTTGGTAAGAACAGATTGAACTATTTAAACGATCATTGAACTGTTTTCATGAAAACGAGTATTTGAAACACGGTATCGACGCTAAAATCTATATACAAAAATATTGTTTTTATTTCAAGTTTGGCTGTCAATAATTTTTTTACCTGCATGAATGAAGAAAGCAGCGAGCAGGGCAAACATGAACTGTTTGGTGCTATCAAAATGCGACTATGCCGAACAGATTTGGTTCAGTACTTCAGGAGATTTTAACAAATCCCTAAGTATACCCCATTTTTTCAGCTATTTTTAGAGCCGAAAAATGCCTAAAAAATTCTTGACGTGGTTAAAAGGTACCTCTAGCGTGTTTTTGGGAGTAAACTCAGTCCATCTTTGCGTTCCCAGTTGAGACAAACCTTCATGGTAAGATGGGAAAAAATTTCCCGCCTCGCCATGAAGGTTATGGTGTTTCATCAGTTTTGATACAAAACAACATACACCGAAATTTGACAAAACAATAAAAATAGAAAAATTGTTGAAATACAAACAACCATAGATATAGCCAAATTAAGAGACTTGAGTATTGCCTGGAAAACACAAATTGCACGCAAAAAATTTGTTCGATTACAAAAGGCACACCTCAGCCAATAGAATCTGGGATCGGACAATGTTCTCAGGATTGAATCTTGAATAACCGTTCAATAACAAATTTTCAAGACAAACAAATTACATTGCATGCAGTAACAACTTAAGCGCCACCAATTGCGCTGCTGATAAGCCAGTTAGATGTCAAAACTATATAGAAGTCCAGAAAATATAAAACCTTGATTTACTTTTTTTTAAAGCGATCAAATGCATTTATTGTTGCGCATTTGAAGATTCTTCTTAAATCATTCTTGTAAATAGTTTAAACTATCTTATTGTAGATCTGCAAGACGGCTCTTGTTGTTGTGAAGGCCCAAAAGTAACTGACTTTTCAAATGAGCCAAAATTTGAATAAAAAATTTTCTTCTGAAACCAGAACAGATTTAATCGAAACGAACGCAAACCAAACACTTTAATTTTTCTTTTCTTTCCTATAAACTGTGGGCCTGTTTTTAGGTATTTTTTCACCAGCTACTGTGGATATTTGGAACTGACTTTTTTTCTGGTTGATTAATGACATGAACTGCAGAAGATATCATTAGACTTCCTAAGTTCTGCACGGCCTCACAAGGGGCGTAACAGGTTTTTGCTATTTCAAACTAATTCAAGGTAAAATTTTTGAACGCTATGTTGGCCTGCAGAGCCAATTAATGTCTGAAAAAACACTTTGGAAAAATTACAAAACTTGGTACGGCCTTATACGGCGCCGTACTAAGTTTTTTAATTTTTCATAGTTGTGAAAAGTGCCAAAAATTATTGAAAAAATGACTTGTACAAGATAATCGTTTTTTTAAAAACCAATTTTTGGAAGGTAGACTTTATAAATTGGCAATTACATCAATTGGATACGGTGCCGTAGAAAACTTATTACGGCCTTATACGGTGCCGTACAAAGTTTTGTAAGTTTTCTAGGGCAGCGTATAAGTCTTCAAAGTTTCGTCTAAGGTGGTCAACCTGGGTATGTGTCGAGGCCAATTTCTCAAAAACGGCTGAAAGGAACAAAACCCCATTTACAGGGATTAAAGTACTGCTCAAGCTGATTTCAAATAAAAAAACAGATCAACAATCGGTTCACTCTACGAGGAGATATTCCAACATAAAGGTACAGTACCAAATGACCAAAATGACCCTTTTCGGGTCTTGTTTCTGGACTATAACCAATAACCACTCATTATAACCACCTCTAAATTATATATGGGGACAATCCCCCTTATCGGACGGGTCTAACGGACTAAATGTAACCTTACTGTAACTTTTTGAAACTTAATAAACGGCAAGAAACAGTTCCATAAATGTTTATTTTGTCCCCTACAAATTATAGAGAGTCCAGTTGCGGAAACATGCACCTAAAATCAAAGAAAAACTTCTCTTCATCGAATAGGGTGTGAAGCAGTGCTTATAATGGAAAATTCAATTAGTTCGAACAAAGAAGAGTAACAATCTGATTGTGAAAGACATTAAACAAATGGAAACTAAATGAGGGCCATACGTCGTTACGGTTTCAATATATGTGTAATCCCGTTTTCCAGAGATCTACTTCATGCAGGAATTATAGTTTCTGATTTAAAATATAAGGAAGAGGATACAGATTCAAGTTGATCCACTTTAAAACAACCGCGTTTCCTGTTGTTACAATTTAAAGAAATTAAAGTCTCTTTAAACGGTTTTTCTGGAACTTCAGTGTTGATGTTCACTTCAAAAACCCCGAACGGCTCCCAAATTACTGGTTCGATCTAGAAACATCTATAGGGCTGAAGAGTGGGAAGCTTTTATATTAAACCTAACTATAACTTTGCGAAACTTAATAAACGGCAAGAAATAGTTCCATAAATGTTTATTTCGTCCCCTTTAATTTATAGAGAGTCCAGTTGCGGAAACCTGCACCTAACATCAAAGAGAAACTTCTCTTCATCGGTTAGGGTGTGAAGCAGTGCTTATAATGGAAAATGCAATTAGTTCGAACTAAGAAGAGTAACAATCTGATTCTGAAAGACTTTAAACAAATGGAAACTAAATGAGGGCCATACGTCGTTACGGTTTCAATATATGTGTAATCCAGTTTTCCAGAGATCTACTTCATGCAGGAATTATAGTTTCTGATTGAAAATATAAGGAAGAGGATTCGGATTCAAGTTGATCCACTTTAAAACAACCGCGTTTCCTGTTGTTACAATTTAAAGAAATTAAAGTCTCTTTAAACGGTTTTTCTGGAACTTCAGTATTGATGTTCACTTCAAAAACCCCGAATGGCTCCCAAATTACTGGTTCGATCTAGAAACATCTATAGGGCTGAAGAGTGGGAAGCTTTTATATTAAACCTAACTGTAACTTTGCGAAACTTAATAAACGGCAGGAAATAGTTCCATAAATGTTTATTTTGTCCCCTTTAATTTATAGAGAGTCCAGTTGCGGAAACATGCATCTAACATCAAAGAAAAACTTCTCTTTATCGGATAGGGTGTGAAGCAGTGCTTATAATGGAAAATGCGATTAGCTCGAACTAAGAAGAGTAACAATCTGATTCTGAAAGTCTTTAAACAAATGGAAGCTAAATAAGGGCCATATGTCGTTACGGTTTCAATTTATGTGTAATCCAGTTTTCCAGAGATCTACTTTACGCAAGGAATTATAGTTTTTGATTTAACATATAAGGAAGAGTGATTGGATTCAGTTTGATCCACTTTAAAACCACTGCGTTTCCTGTTGTTATGATTTAAAGAAATTAAAGTTTCTTTAAACCACTTTTCTGAAACTTCAGTATTGATATTCACTTCAAAAACCCCAATTAGTTCTGAAATTAATTGTTCAATCTGGAAATATCACTAGGGCTGAAGAGTGGGAAGCTTTTATATTAAACTTAACTGTAACTTTGCGAAACTTGATAAACAGCAGGAAATAGTTCCATAAATGTTTGTTTTGTTCCCCATAATTTGTCGAGAGCCCAGTTTCAGAAACATGTACTCATATTTAACAAGCGAACTGCAGTTAGACGGACAGGGTTTTGAAGAAGTGCTCATGTTGGAAAATGGAATTAGTTCGATTCAAAAAGAATATCAATCTGATTCCGAAAAGCTTAAAAGAAATGGAGACTAAATGAGAACTATATGCCGTTACCGTTTCTATATTGGTAGAATTCAATATTCCGCAGATCTACGTTATGCAGGAGTAATGGTTTTTGATTGAAAATATATTGGAGATTTCTTCAATTCAAGTTAATCCACTTTAAAACCACCGCAGTTCAGGATGTTTTGATTTTAAAGAATTCATTGTTGCTTGAAACGGTTATGTTGAAACTTCTTTTTTGGTGTTAACCTCTAAAAGCCTTAAAGCTTCCAACAATACTTGGTCAAGCTAGAAACATCAGTAGGTCTGAAGAGAGGAAAAATTTTATATTAAACTTCACCGTAATTTTGCGAAACTCAACAAACGGCTGGAAACTGTTCCATAAATCTGTTTTTGTCCCCTTAATATA
>NC_134477.1:44974075-44991562 GCF_964194025.1 Convolutriloba macropyga
ATTTATAAGTTTGTCATAATTTAAATTGAATATCATGTGAAATCATCATTGAATTAATATCAAGTTAAACCTTTATTTCAGTTTTCTCTATCATGCAAATTTCAACATTTCCGCTATTCGAAAATTTAGAATTAGTTATTATGTTATACGATCTCCAACATGTTTAATTCTGGTCAGGCTAAATTCAGAACGTTATCATCTTGTTCAGATTGATGGAGGCGGTCATTCATCATAAACAGACCACCCGCAGTTCAGCTGTCATGAGGTTCAGCAAATTATCATTCTGTTTTAAGTCTTTGAATTGGTTTTATACTTCAAAAACTGTGGATATGAGCTGTATTCCATTCAAATG
Organism: Convolutriloba macropyga; assembly: GCF_964194025.1. NCBI lineage: Eukaryota > Metazoa > Xenacoelomorpha > Acoela > Convolutidae > Convolutriloba > Convolutriloba macropyga. Next base: position 44,974,428 of record NC_134477.1, read on the forward strand.
ATGTGGTTCAGTAATGAAATGCTCTGTGAGCAAAGTCCGGGTAACAACTTAATAGCGACATTAAACGTTTGCACAGACAAAATGATATTATGGAAATCGTTTCATGTTGTGTCAAGTTGGTTGTCTACAGTCAATCAATAACAAAGACTTGACATGTAAATGACTTGACCAGCAGTATAATCGACCTTGATACTAGAGAAATCAGTGAAAAACAACAAATTTAGGTCAAAATGAACAGAAAAACAAGGCGTGTTTAACCTCAATTCGTGATCTGTAATTACTAGCTACTATTTGTTGTTGTACTATCTGTAAAGCAGTTTAGCAATTTCAGAGCCTGACTTTATAATATTTTCTAAACCTCAATCAGAGTTTTCCAATGTTTTTTTTTGTCAAAATCTACATATACCTAATGTAATAATGTTGTATTGAGTTTGCAAGGTAAAATCTAGTTAATGTATTCAAGTCAAATTGCACGTATCTTTTTTGCAGTTAATTTTGCAGGTAATGTTACCTGCTATTTTGCTTACCTGCAAAGTTTACCTAGACAATTTTCAGAGTGTACTTTAACTTGTTGTAAAGAGAACTGACTATGATATTCTCGAACTTTCTCCCTTCCAAGTTAATTAAAACCTACGAGTTTATGGTGGCCTCGCTCAGTTTTTTTGAGTTGTTGATAAGTTGAGTATAAAAGCTCTTTGTGCAGTTAGTGGTGAAATTTACTTTACATGCGTTTTACTTTACTTTAGAATACAGGTCATTGGAAACTGAGAAAGGTGGAAGTCACTCGCGATGGTCAAAAATGGCAAGTTACTTGTAATTGCTGGTTCCTTGAATACATCCCTCAGCCTAACGGCAACAACCCACGTTTAATTGAGTTTCCGTCACCTCAATTGAACCCGAGCGAAAACGAGTGTGAAGAGATAGCGGCTCAATGCAAGCGGCACGAAAAACGGAGAGTTTAAGGCATGTGATTATTCGGTTTTGGGTATTCCGCTAAGAGTACTTGAGTTCCATGTAAAAAAATGAATAAATTCTACCCCCTCTTGTTTTATCACGTTCACCCTTTAGAAGTACTCTGTAGTTATTTCAAAAGGGAAAAGTTTTCTCCTAGTTCACATTCTTTTTTTTTTCAAGGAACAGAATACGGATCTATTCTGCCCCCCCCCCCCCCCCCCACCAGAATAGCGGGCATATAACTTTACGCCTACAGACGCATGTCCTATTATTCAAATTGTATCTGCTATATAACAACAAATAATAAGTAATTGGGGGCTTAAAACCCTGGGAAGAAAAAAAAATAGATCCAACGATTCAAATTCCAGCTTGTCACCAGTAAAAATTGTATAACGTTACTCATAATCCTGGTATAACGTTATTCATAAGCATTTATCCCGGTTATATACCCAAGGGGCCTTGAAACATATTAAACTGCCTATTAGAACTCAATTAAAACCTGCCATGAACACAATTTTAGTTCCTAAATTTTGCAAAATACCTATACTACACATATTTATAAGAAAAGAGACAGATGCCAACAATAAAACTGTCAAACAATCTCAAAAACTCCAACTCTTGCAAAAGTATGTGATCAGCCACACTACCTGAGCAACTATTTTACCGCTTGGAAATATAAGTGCCTCATTAACAACAATATGTCTGCTTTCTTTAATCAAAGTGCTGTCTGGATAATTTCCTTAGCAGAAAATTTAAACTTTAGTTATGACACAAATGTTCAATTTTAACGCTGATCAGACATAGCAAAAGCATTTAATTCAATGATTTTGTATAACTGTATGAAATTTTAAAAAAATTTAAGGGATAATGCAAAATTCCTGGTGATAAAAAACTATGTCTCAATTTCATCACGAAATTGGATCAATAATTTCAAGAACATTTATCCTTTGTAAAAATTCCGTGAAACTGTACCAAACACTTGAGATGCTATAGTGTTAGCAAGTGATGCAGAGAATTTTTAACGCAAAAATGGTTGAACAGTTAAAGTTATTCGCTAAATCTCTTTTTAGCAATCAATAAAGCAGATTCGTTATTAAAATTACGCGAAGAGTTTGTTGGTTGAGTTTTAAGTAATGGTTAAATGACTCTGCTTGAAGTCACTGAGAACTTCTGGCGTTTATTAAGAAACGCGAAGCGATTCGAGATATTAAATCAGAATTTCGAAGTGACTTCTGCAGAGTCACTTAACCATGCTTAACACACGAAACGCGCATGTTTTAAAATGAAGAAAGTCAACGGAAGTCAACTTCTGCCTAAGTAGCAACTTCTGGCATTTTAACTTCTGGCACTGCAGACTTTCGGCATTTCAAAATGTGCACGTGAATGTTTTAAGAAAACTTTACGTAAACTTAAAAAAACATCGCAAGTTTTATCTGACTTGATATGATTTGTTGGCATGTGCGAATTGATGACTTCCTATAGAAATCTCGACAAAAAGAGAATAAAAACACAGATTTGCTGATTGAGTGGTTTTATTATAAAATAGGTGATTCTGAATAAAAGGGTTTTCTGTTATATGTTCTTTCGTCATTATGTTTTGTTTTGGTACAAAATTCAAACTCAGTTAAACTGTAATTAAGTCCCACAATGTATCTAATAGTAATTCATTGACAGGATGATGCAAGATTTCAATCAAACCTGGCTTCAGTATCACCATAAATCTACAATTTTGTATACAGAAAAGTCCATTTGCAGAAAAATTATGAAAAAGCTCAAAAATGAGATGAGATGGTGCTATTAATTTGACAATTGGTAATCTGACTTTCAAAGACATTTGATCCCTAACATGGCATAGCGACAAGCGGTTAGCAGTTGCTATTATCTTCAAGAACACGTTCAATTGATTCTCGAAAATCTAGATTGAATATATTTTCAGTTCAAGTTATCGTCAGCTTTGTGAAAACATTATAAGGTTTTAGTTTTTTTTGAAAGTCTTGTCCTTTTTTGCTATTACTGAAATACAGGAGTTCTGTTTTATGTGCATTATCTTTGCCAACAAATATGGGTAATTCTCATTATAGACCCTCCCCCACGAAAAAATAGCCCCCCATTTAGGTATGTTTACTATGATTTAGGGGGTATAGGTTATCTGAACACTAAATGGGGAGAAGGGCTCTTATGGGGAAGACCCAGAAAAATTTGAATGACTTTTGAAGATACCTATTTTATTGACTCTATTCTGTTTTGATAGAACTCTTTGACCTCTAATTTTTGTGATTTTATGTTGACGTTACTATGTAAGAAACAGCACATGTGCATGGGGGCGTAAAATTTATCTGCCAACTGAGTTGGGGAGGGGGGGGGGGTAGAAAAAAACAGATCCAATAAAATATCTTGCAAACTTTTTAATTCTTTTTTTCTAAAATTTTCTAGTATCAGTCATTCATAGTATAATAGCATCATCAAGATAATGGATTATATCAACGCAACATTCTATTTTAAAAACCGAATAAAAATTATAAGAGAAAAATAATGGTCCTAAATTTGTGCCCTGGGGATTTTGGTGAGGGTGGGGTGGAATACTTCATGTGACAAATGCAGCAGATGAAAACACAGAATGTGTATCCTCCAACTTTCTCTGCCAATCACAGTATGAGAAGACTCCATTCTCTTTTAGATAGCTCATGCATACTTAATTCTCTTAATTCTAATTATTCTATTAGATTGATACACTATGTGTATATTACTAACTCCGATGCTGAATATAATTACCACCGAAATAATTTAAGTTTACCTTCATTGTTTTCCCGAGTTAGTTATTCAGATAAATTTAGGTAAGACTATTTCCCGCGCAGAAACAAGTAGCCCTAGATCTATACCCCTGAAGGCTGTGAAAAGGAACCCAACTAGGAATTGCGTTACAACATGACAACTTTTTTTTTGGGGGGGGGGGGTGTATTAATGACAAAACCCCGATTTTTGTTCTATTCATTATAGCATGTGATGAAATAAGTAAAAAAACTGCACGTGATACAAATTTCCGAATCAAAATTGAAATGAATCGTTCTTTATGAAAGGACGATCATTTTCTTTCTGCCAATTTTCAATCGAAACAACGAGACTGTTTTTACTATGCCTAAGAAAGGGAAGGAGTTGTCCAATCATATTACACCAATAGGATCTTTTACGTTGGTCCCCCACCCCCAGTTTAGAGGTTGCACATTATTTTCACTACCAGACGTACGTGACATATTTTGACTTACATGATTTACCAATAACGGCACATATTCTGTAATGGGGTGGGATAACGTACTTGTGTGTCACAAATGGAAAATAACTATTTTTTTGAATGTATATTTCGCCCGTCCTATAAAAAGTTAGCAATATTTTTTGCGTATTTGGCACAATAAATTGTTTGTTTTTATCAAAATCAGTAGACTAGTAAACGTAATATTGCACTTTTAAGGTTCGCGGGGTCTTTCTCATTATAGCCTTTTCGTGAAATCGTAACCCCCCCGTTGTGCCATATGTACCATGAGTAGTTACAGGTTATCTGACCACTAAGCTGGGGGTCTGTGGTGTGTGTGGGCTATAATGAAAAAGACCTGGTCGCTTGCATGCAAACGCACATTGGATCTTCGACGCAATGTCCTCCCCACCCCGCGGCATAGTTGTGTTAAGATCGTATAACCCCTCACTACCATGAGTTTATTTCTCCTTGGGTGTGCGTGCGTGGGGGAGAGGGGGGGTTTATACCTGGAAAGATCGTGCTCATGTTGGGATTGAGACACACAAATTGATCCAAAATGAGAAGTGACTTTTTCCCTAACAAATGAGAGAGCACGACAATGAAAACAACTTCTATGGCCGAAACAAGGAACTCAGCTCAGCACTCCTCTGGTGTTCTATGGAAACAGGGGTCCAGCATGAGTAGACTAGCTGATCCAGCACGCGAGTCCTCTCTGGTGACGTCATCCGATTGCTTCACTGGCCAACTCAAGATCAAACAAGGCGGAAAAGGAAACTTGTTCAATCTGACTAAGTTTATTACAGATGAAGGATCCCTTCTGCACCCCTCCATTATTTAAATACCCCAATTAGAAATTATGTGCATTATATAGCACGTTACTATGCTACAAGCACGTGCGCCTTGGGGGGATTGAAACTTTCCATGGGTCTTTCCCATTATAGCCCCCATGAAAATACACTCCCCATTATGGTATATTTACAATGATTGGGAAGCTATAGGTTATCTGACTTTAGCCTGGGGGGGGGGGGGGCTATAATGGGAAGAATCCAAACAGTAAACAAATCAATCTGGAATTTTAAAAATAGGAAGACCTTTTGCTGTTCTTGAACTAATTTTGATGTGATTGACACGTGATATTTCGATCCCCTGCCTCCGTGAAGTTGTCTGTGTGAGTATGAGCTCTTACTTAACCATAGCTTCAGGCTGGCCATAGCCTGAACACTCTTGGCTGCAATGATTCTACCATGTGAAAGTTTCAGACGCAAAAATTGGCCATAGTCACCAAAAAAGAGCATTAATGCTCACTAAATGAACAGTCTGAGATGAGCGGAATAGTAGAGAAAAGACATCTGAGAACAGGCATCTGTTAGGATGCAAAATAATTGAATAACCATATAACATACCCTAAGACCGAAAAAAAACGGCGTATGAAATTTCCTCGTATGAAAGTCCTCGTAAAAAGTTTTCCACGTGTAAAATCGGCGGTATGTTTGGCTGGTTCGGCTTCACATGCGAGAAATTGTTGGTATGTTCGGCTTGAAACATCCCCAGGCAACCAGACCATTCAAAATCTGTTTTTAATTGTAGAAATTTTATTAATATTTTTCCAAAGTAGCGGATTTCTAACTGACAAAGGAGTTGTTCAAATCAAACCAAACTGCTAATCAGATTTTCCTATGTAAAGAAAATCTAAAAGGCTAAGATTTCTTGGAAAAAAAAGCTTAGGTTTTCATTCTTTTTAGTTGCATGGAGCGCATAATATTTTTCAAAAATTGAATTTCAATCGGGTCAAGGAGTTATTCAATTGAAATCAAAAACTTGGCATGTAAGTTCCCTTATGTCAGGGTAGACTAGGACACCAGAAATGTTTGGTGTAGCTCTCCAGTGACTTTCTTTTTTCATAATTCCATACAAACGAACAAGATTTTTTTCAACTACATCACTATGGGGAGTGCGAATTCGTCTGCGGGGGATATAGCGCAAAAGATACAGTTTTTGGTGCCCTTGAATATCTTTGACTAAGGTAGTGGGGACCTTTTCCGTTTGTGTCCCCATCTTAGTGGGTGTATATTATTTGCACCCCAGACCCACGTGCCACATTTTACATAGTAATTTAATTTGCAATGAAACGTGCTCTGTAATTGGGGAGCATAATGCACTTGGGGGGGGGGGGGCAGAAAAGGAAAATATCCGTTAATGGTGTACCATATGGACACAGTTTTGACCACTTGATAAGAATTGATGGATCTTTTACGTTTGTGCCCCCCTTCCCCAGTACGTTACGCTCCCCCCAATTACAGAGCACATGTCATGGGTTTTTCCCATTATAGCCCCCATGAAATTATAGTCCCCCATTATGGTATAATTACCATGATTGGGGGGGGGGGTATAAGTTATCTGACCACTAAGCTGGGGGGGGCTATAATGGGAAAGACCCCGTGTCATTACATGGTAAATCCGATTTTTTCCGTTTGTGCCTGCCGGCTTAGTGGGTGAATTATATTTGCACCTCCAGACGCACGTGCCGTATTTTTACATAATGAATTACTTTGTAATTGGGTGGGCATAGGGGGGGGGGGCAAACGGCAGAGATCCGGTAAATAATTGTGTAAAAATATGGCGCGAGTGTCTTGGGGTTGCATAAAATATGCACCCACTAAGCAGTAAGCTGGGGGGGGGGGCACAAACGAAAAACATCCGAATTCAATTAATAAAAAAATTGGTCTAAGCATTCTAACAGTGTTAGCGGTTGTTAGGTTTTTGGCAATAAGCGGATGGTTTCCGTTTATGCCCCCCAACTTAGTGGGTGCGTATAATTTGTATAGAATTTTACGATGTAGTGACACGTGCACTGTAACGGGGGGCACAAGAGGAAAAGATCCCAATAAGCTAATGCATATTGAGAATATAGTTCATTCAGTGATCTTTCGGATCTACTCCCCCCACCAGTTTAGAGTTTAGTGGACTTTTATAACTTTTACACCGTCACGCAAGTGGAAGCGATAAGGGAAAAATCACAACGTAGTGGGGACACAAATAGAAATATTTTATTTGACAATCATATTTTTAAGCATTAATTCAAAAAGTTAATTAGAGAGACTTCGACCTTTTCTGTACCGAATTTTCGCTGTAATGTTTACTCTATCATGGTATCGGTAATTTCAAATTCAGTTTTTCAAGTAATGTTTTTTGGCATTTCCCATTTCAGCCCACAAGCATATAACATCGTATAGCCTGCGCCAGCCAATTACCTGACTTACATTACAATGGGGGCCGCAAATTCGTGGGTGGGAGCTATAGCGGGAAACACCCAATTTGTGGTCCTATTGGGTATATTTCTTGTTCAAAGGGTTAGAGGTTGCATTATTAAAATTGTGAGGTGTCCGTGCAAAACAAAAAATAACGACCTGGCGAGATCTAGTAAATAACATTTTTGATCGATTAGCAGGACTGCTCAAGCATGTTTAAGGTTCAATAGAGGTTATACTGAGACAAAAGGAGGGGGGTGCGTAAACCACTGGTAAAAACATGGTGACCTGTTTGATTGCTGTTTGCGCAGTTGGTAGCCGTAACTAGAGCCATTAATCTGAGGTGTTACAAACTTTGCTTGGAATTCGTCACATTCGAAACTTATATCAGTGCAGGCTGGTGAACCTCTGCGGTCGTTGTTACTCTGTTAAAGAAGTTTTTGCATGCATTTGTTTCTCACTTCAAAAACGCCGCAAGAAGTTTCTCATTAAGCAGGAGATGGTTAAATTACTCGGCAATCATGAGGTTAGCTGAAAGATATATTCTCTGTTTGAACCCAACGCCTGGTGGGTTCACATTTGGTTGCATCTCACAAGTGTTGTGAGATCTCACAAGTCTTGCATCTTGGAGCTAGCCCCATATTATTAGCCAGGGATATAATATGTACTGACACATGCTTCGTAAACTGCTGCGTAATAAACTGGTAGACGCAAACGGAAAAGATCTATATTTTCCTCTTCGCTTCGTGTTTTGCTATGTTATTTTGACTACAGTTTCTGCTACATTTCTAGCGGTTCACGAAAATCCCGAGCCAAAGTTTTCCCGCAAATTTCAGAGGAGTTAAAGATCGGTAATAAAACTGATTTGTTGGTCCTGGACTCAACTCCAAGTCTGTATCATTAAAGGCAAGAGTAAAAATAATAAACCCCTGCTGATTTTATCCTGATTTATATAAGTTTTCAGGCCTGCTAATCTATTCTTCGTTCAATATAGCAATTGTTAATCAACAAAGCGAAATAAAATATGCTAAACAAAACTTGCACATTAGATATCAATACTAAGATCTAATTGACCAATTACTGATATACTCTTGGATTCCCGTAGGGGCTTTTCATCGGTTGTAAATACAGCTGAAAATTTAACTGTCAACTTGTTACTTCTGGTTACCATTGTGGTCAGTTGAATTTGAGTCTGAACAAGAAACAGAAAGTTTCAATGTGCGTAGGATGGAAAACTAAGTTCTGTGCCTTGAACAAAGACGTAGCACTACTCAGTGTCTACAAATCAGAGAGTCATCGGTTACATGGGAGACGACAGAACTGCTTCCACCTTTTGACCTCTGTCGTGGACATTGTGGCAGGAAAGCTCAAATCTGTTTCAATATGAAAACTCTGCTGGGCTTTTAACTTTTTCAAATCAAGATGTTTCGACCCTACATATATATAAACATACATATATACATGCGCTGTGTCACTTAATACCAGAGAAATGGTAATAAAGCACACAAAAGAGAAAAAAAAAACAGAAATTTGAAAGTGATCTGCATGGAACTATTAGCGGATCTTCGTCATTATGATTCCTTGATGTGTTTAACGGGATTGGGTCTTAGGAATATTTTCTCGGTTATGTGAAACAGATTCTTGGATATGACAGGAACCAATACGCAGTTCTCAGTAGCGGACTCTAAACATGGTAAAACTTGTCGATTCAAAGCAGAGAGTTTGATTGCAAGAGCGGAATGGGTGGACAAAATCCGTTCAGTGGTGGAAATGCACTCCGCCGTCGCTCACCAACGAAAGTCAATAGGTTAGAGGTTAGAGTCGTTCTTCAACCAGGTCAGAGAGAGTGGGGTACCTTTTTGCGACTCTAGGACATAGGTTATTGCGAATAAGATCACAATCGAACCACCTAAGGACAGTTTAGCGTCATTTTCTTCACAGCTGGGGATGATGGGTGATAATGTGTGCGTTTGGTTGTTATGATCACAGAGTCTGTGAGAGCCATGGTCTGAGGATTCTGGCAACTTTGGGCACGATCCGACTGGGTCTGTAGCCCGCCGATCAAAAACTCACAAGAACGTGTTTGAAAAGAATTCATTCGGTTTTATAAATCCTAAATTCTAGCTAACTCTGTGCTATATGGTTACTGGCACTCTGTAATAACTCTTGTGTAATTTTGTGGCAACAACGGATAGCCAGCAACTATCTTCAGGTCTTCATTAGACTTGCAGATTTTTCAGCAAAAATTTTAGCTGAAAATGAATTTTTCAATGCAAAAAATCTTTGATGTGTTATCACCTGAAATTGTTTGTTTCTATGTCTTCAATCAAAAAAGGCCTATTTGTTTTTTTTTGTTTGAGCTGTCCTGGACAACCAGGGTGCCAAGAGTGTGTTCCTACAATCGAGGCAAGAGGTTGAGAAACATTTACAGTCAGTTATGGCAAAACGGAAGGTTTGTTCCACTATCTATATCAGTTTCTAAAAGAGATGCTCTAGGACTACTATTGATTGAATAACTTCACTGAAACAGAGATAATCAGAGAAACAGAGACTACTCCGATCAGTGTAGATTGCAGAGTAGGCAACAAAAATCCGCGTGGTATTTCTCTTTCCTCGGTTTAATTTTACTATCTGCATAAATGATATTTTTCGCCCTTATAATGATATTATTGTCAAAATCATACATTAAACAGAGCTTTTTATTTAAAAAAATTATGCGAAGTTATAGGTTGAACAATGAAGTATAATTTTAATGTCATGATAGTACCTTTTTTCCTCTAGTTCTCGTCTTGAAGTTATCATTGTGACCAAAAGAACATTTCAACCAAACAGGATCTAAAATGCATTCAAAGAATTACAAGACCAAGTAATTTGAGTGCACCGTGCGCAGGTGTGCGCTGGAAGATGGTCTGATAAGAGATATAGTTGGTCTGAACACCTCGATAAGGGTAATGTTTGCCAAAAAATGTGGGAATTGCGAGCACTGATTAAAGAAATTGATAAAACTCATAGGTCTGTGTATCTGGAGGATTTCACGAAATCTCTGTACCAACAGGAACTTCAAGCATTTCAAAACGCCTCAGCAAAAATTTCAGACCTTCCAAGTTCTTGTTAACAAAAGTACTAACTCCATGGAAAAACAAAGTTGAAAGAATGCTTCTGCTCAGTCTTTTCTTCGAAACAACCTTTCAATATCAAAGACATCTATGCTGGAACTCCTTAAGTCTGGAAAAAACAAATAATGACCTTTCCAGTGCACAAAGGGAATTAAAAACGAAACATTAGAAAAAAATAGACGCATGAAATTAAATCTGGTCATCCAAGCACTAGCAGTTATTTAGCTATGGTTAAAAACATTAGTATGCATTAGAGGAGACTATGATCACTCAAACTGCTGTTTTCAAAGCCAAAATCCAAAAATCACTTGGGATGAAATAACCGGCATAATATCAATCGAAAGATCACTTGAACTCATTATTTAACTTGTGTTGAAATGTTTACCTCTTGAGATGGAGAGCGAATTTTAAACTATACAGGGCCAGAATATTGCTTTTTCAGCCACGAAACAATTTAAGATTCTTTTTTTTTTAGTTCAAACCACATTTAGCTCAGTCCAATTAACCAACTAACAATTTTAAGTGTGTAATCGAGAAATGGATAAATTACATTAAAATTAAAAAAAATTTGATTTTTAACGAAGTTGAGTTGTTGATCTTGAGCGTGTGAAAGTCTGCACATGAACGCACGAAATTCTCGAAAACTCACAAAGTCTGGAAATAATCTCTAAATTTTAAAACGGACAGCGTAGAATTTTGAAGTTCGAAAAAGCAAAGTGCGCTCAATAGTTCGTACACGAATTAACAATTTTTTCCAGTTCATAGCGCAATTTGTCGGAATAATTGCCAAGAGAAACGGAAGTCTGGATTCGAAGCTCAAAAGTTAGATAAGATCTGATGAACAAACACCCATCTGTTTGAATGGGAAACACTCTGGGAACAGTTTCAGAAACGCTTATTTTGTTTCGTCTGTACAAAGTGTTTTGTTAGCGAGCCCGAAACTCTGGTCCTGAACGCTCAGTTGCAAATAAAAGTCTGATAAACTCACAACAATTTTGGACATGAAATTGCGAGTGATTAAAAATGCTCAAAAGAAACGCATGAAAGTCTCGACATTATTGCACAAAAGTAATGCGAGCGCACAATATCTGGAAATGGACCTGACAATTTGGACATGAACGCTCATAGGTCGCAAGAAAATCTGATTATGAATGCAGGCCATGAATTTGGAGCGCATTAAAATAATATTCAGAGCACGTGGTCAAGCACCAAAATTTTAATGCGTGGTCAGCGGTCTGAAAATTACTATAGATTTTTTTCAAAGCGCACAAAATAATTGTGCCGAGAACTAAAAATCTGTAAGCGAACTCACAAATGTCCGAGGAATTTGTAGATGAACGCGAGTTAGTCTGGCGTAAATTACAATTGTCTAGTAAAAACAAAAAAGTCTGGATATGGGATTTTCTTTCTCGGTCGGACTGTTTAGGAGGTTTTCTCGAAAAAAGTATAACGAACAATCAAAGACGTTACGTTACCAAACTATCACAATCTGGAAAACATATAAAAAGCCAGAGTAGGTTACCTTATGTACTTGATAGTAAAAGAAAAACTAACTCTTTGAAGCTCATCGAATTTCAGTAAATCAGCGTTATTTCGAGTTATTTGGCGCAATTGTTGGATATATTATGTTTTTTAAATCTGTTGGAGAATGTATTACAAAAGTTTAGACCTTTGCAACCAACAAAAATTTAAATGAATTACTTTTTGCTGATAGAGAATTTGTGGTAAATACTGACAGAGAAACTATAAACGTGACCAAAATGTCCACTGTAATTTTACAACATTGGACGATAGTTTAAATATTGAGTAGCCTGTTGTCCACGACCTTATTTTTTTCGATTCTCACAATGAAAGATGTCTCTTTCCTTCTCCCTTAATGATATGCACCACTAGCTTTCTCTGAAGTTAAAATTAAATCTTTTTATATTACAACGCATTTTTTTTAGCTTTTAAAATTATTTATTTTCCAAAAAATTTTTTGTACTTCGCCACTTTTTAAAATCATTTCTGTTATTTTGTGGCGTAGTCTAAGTAAACAAAAGTATCATCATTTTTCAAACAAAAAAGAACGTTTTATTATTTGGTTTTTGAAAACTGGTTTTGTTTTGATGTTTCGAGTTTCTTAAAAAGTGATTTCGGGCTTTATGCCAAATTTCGAGTTATCTCTTGTCCTATTACAACATCAATGATTTGGATCCATTTGGATTTTAGGATGAAAGTAGTTGAACATATAATGTTTTCAACGAAAACCTTAAAGTGTTAACAGGTTTGACACCGTTTATTTGAAATTTGATCTGAGAAATTTTCTTTTTTTAAAGAAAATTTTTTGAATGGTTCTGTCGGTTTTGTTGTCGCTTAAGACATATCTGGATAATGGCCAGTCTCAATGGCTTCAATGGCAGTATAAAAATACCTAAGTGCAATTTCATCTGCTTTTCGTCTGATACTAAATAGACTTTTGTCTGGTTTTATCTGATGCCATTTTGATATTGTTATTAAGTGCTTGTACAAAATACATCTCGACTTGTGGTATTTTTGGGTACGTTTGTTTTTGTTAATTGAGTTTGTTGTTTATCGTGTCTCCTAGTTTTGTCAATCGCTCTGCAAGTTGGCATTATTTAGATCATTGGCTACTATAACCAGTCATATAACTCCGATGGAGTTACATAAGAATCTCTCTAGTAATTTCGGATAAAAGCTGATTGTTATGGCTTTGCCATTTTTCATTCTAGAATTTGCTGACTTTTTCAAGATCTTATCATGGAAAGGTCGCATCATCTTTGATGGGAACTGGAAGGATATTGATTTGTTCAGCTTAAGTTTTATCTGATGCTTTCATGAAATTTACAGTGAATTTAAAATAATAGATATTGAGTTTGAGTGTAATTAATGTTTTCATCGTTTTGTTGTTTGTCTTGTCTTGCAGTCATATTAACGATAGAAATCATCGACTGTCTAATGCAACCTTACTTAATTCATTTGATGGTTTTCGTTTCTAACAACTGAGGATTTCAAGTCACTAGCCATTTGATATCATTAACCAATGAAACTTACCATTTTTTAACTCAGTAACCAAATAAATTTCACTTTGAGCCTTTCTGAAAAAAATTTCCCCTCTTGGCTCATAAGTAAAGTATGTGGGTAAATAGAGTCGGAAAATTATGTGCAAACGAACATTACATAGTTTCATTGTCCTTAATTAATCTTGAAATTGATGATCATTAGTCTTTCAACATTTAATTGAATTAGAACTCCAAAAACACTTCAGAGCTTCTATTATTAGTTAACTAAGACCGAACCTAGTTAGGCTCCTTTTACAGCCTTAAAGGGTTTACAGATAGACTTCTTTTATGCTGGGCGAGAAGCATACTTACATAATTCTCTCTGACAAACGGACTCTGGAAAATACTGACGGTTGAAATTTAAAATGGTGGTAACAATATACAGCGCCAGAGCCACTCGTATTTAAAGAAGAATAGATTCTTCCCATTCTCTGATTGGTGGAAAATGTTAGAGTATACCCATTTTCTATTTTTGTCTCTTGAAGGTTATTTGCTGGCTGTCCTCAAAACCAATTTTTTTTCAAATACTTAAAATACTTACTACAATCATTATTATGTTTCGCAATCAATTGGTAAAAAATTTTTGACAGATTTATTGAGCCGTTTGTCTTTTACAAAAAAGTTGTGATTTTGGTAACGATAAGGTAGCTAGCACACTCAGCCACAACTCAGGCGCATCAATGGTGAAAACAAGATAAATTAACAACGTGCTGAACAATCGAAACCGAGACAAAAACAAATTCAGTTCCTTACTCAAATGAACTTACTTTAAACTTTAACCTAGGTAATTTTTCTATAAAATCAATGGTGAAAACAAGATAAATTAACAACGTGCTGAACAATCGAAACCGAGACAAAAACAAATTCAGTTCCTTACTCAAATGAACTTACTTTAAACTTTAGCCTCGGTAATTTTTCTATAAAATCAATCTTATTAGGCGCTGATTCATCGTACCAAGTATGACAATACACTTACAGTTGATGAGCAACGGAACGTTCGCAAGTTCTTCGAAGTGAGTCGTGCATACATTGACGCAGTGATTGAAGCCGTCAACAAAGTAGATGAGACGAAAGTGGGTCTAGATCACGCAACATTGGGTGATACATCCACTCCTCACGGTAATATTGCCCAACAGACTGTGTCTGTTCATCTGATTTTATGATGCCGGTAATCCAGTGAGGGTTTCACCATTCTATCCCTAGTTGAGGTACAAACTCTATGAAAAGGCTTGAAAAACCAAGTGGTGGGTGACGATATGGATCCAAATTACTCAAAATCATATCTTACAAGAACATACTTAAAGTCTATACCCATTTTTTCACAGGTAGAGATACTGTAATTTCCTAGATAAACATGATCAAGCTTTTTTCAACAGTCGAGTCATGATCTTATCATAAACTATTATATTCAAGCAAAAAAAAACTTTTCATGAGTCAACATCAAGATTGACGCTAGTGAAAATGGCACACGAATCAAAATAGAGAATTTTTACTGCTGGCAAATCAGAATTGAGAAAACGTTAAAGCTGTTTCCCGTTTGGTTGGTTCCTCAACAAATTCTCCAGGTTTTAATAAAGGATATGAATGTTAATATCAATATGATCAGAAATCGCGTCAAGCGAATAAATAAATTTTAGGGAAAACTGATCTCACGTTTGGTTATGATCGATTCCTACCAAATCCCACGGGCTGCTGAGTCATTGCTACCCGGGCTGACCATCCAGAGCATTCCAGTACTGAACCAATATAAATCCATAGACTGTATATAGACATTTTTACACTTGTGCAGATTCTGTTCATGTCATGATATAGACTGATCAGTCTATATTTCAGAGTAAAATTGGTACTCTGTTTTTTACCTGATTTTGATCTGTCCATTACTATTTTCATACAATTATCAGTTTAATTAACATTATTGTATACCTCTTGTCAGCCTAAAACCATTCTGTTCTGAACCTGTTTCAGCTCTGATTGTCAGCCTAAAATACACTGTTTTTATTCTGTTTCAGCGCTGATTGTCGGTCACAGCACAGGCATATTCTCACCATTCTGCAACACACCACAGGCAAATTCACACCATTCTGCATCACACCACAGGCATATTCACACCATTCTGCATCACACCACAGGCATATTCACACCATTCTGCATCACAGCACAGGCATATTCACACCATTCTGCATCACAGCACAGGCATATTCACACCTTTCTGCATCACACCACAGGCATATTCACACCATTCTGCATCACACCACAGGCATATCCACACCATTCTGCATCACACCACAGGCATATCCCACCACACACACATACATGCACACACACACACATGCACACACATTCACACACACATGCACATGCACACACATTCACACACACATTCACACACTCACACACATACATGCACACACTGCACACACAAAGCGGCAGGCACACACACGCGCGCGCACTGCGAAAGGTTAAAAACAATGTATTTTAGGCTGACAACATTTGCTAATTGAAAACTCCCCCCCCCCCACCTTAATTCACCCCCCCTACCTTAATTCATCCCCACAACCCCCACTACAATTAATTCACCCCCACAACTTCACCCCCTTTGAACACATCGTTTTAGGTGACCCGGGATATCGTAAGTACACCTGTAAAGTGACCCAGGATATCGCGAAAATACCTGTAAAGTGACCCGGGATAACGTAAATACACCTGTAAAGTGACCCGGGATATCGTGAATACATCTGTAAAATGATCCGGGACATCGTAAATACACCTGTAAAGTGACCCGGAAGGTCGAGAATATACCTGCTCTTGTTGCGAACGCACCCCGAATGCTCCCCGAACGCACCCCGAACGCTCCCCGAATGCACCCCGAACGCGCCCCAGACGGATCCCGAAATATCCAGCATCAGCGAAAGTAGCAGTATGCACACGTTATGTAGTACGTATGTAGTACGTATGTAGCTGTTTTAACTGGTAACGTGTCGTTACAGCGGAATGCATGCATTCTGAATGCATTTTGCATGCTTTTCTGACATGCGCACCACATTTCAACATTTTCGAAAATTTCAATGCACTGTTTTTTCTCTGAAATTACTCTGAACAGTCTGAATAGTTGTTCTGTTTTGTTCTGGGTATAATGACCAACTTTTTTGATGTAAATAAGCTGTTTCAGTACTGGTTTTGCAAGATAATATGGAGATACTCAGGTTCAGTACTGAAATACTCTGGGTGGTCAGCCCGGGTATGGACCGCAAAGCATGGTCACACGCGGCAAAATGTATAATCAAAATAAGGCGATGAAAAAATAGGCTACGTCAAATTTAGGTAATTTGGCAACAAGGAAAATTAGTGCTTTAATCTTCTGAACCAATCAGATTTGTTGAGAGTTCTTTATTTTGGCACGAGTAGTAAGAGAATCTGCCATATGCTTGTAGGGGGGGGGGGGGGTCCTACAAGACTTTTTACCACCGAAAAACTGATTTTCCACCGAAATTTTTTATTCCTACCT
>NC_134477.1:44991585-45011876 GCF_964194025.1 Convolutriloba macropyga
GTCCGAACCCCCACCCCTACGAACATATGGCAGATTCTGTTACTACTGGTACGCCTGTTGGTAGAAAACCCGCCAGAAATTCTTTCATTGAGTCAGTATTACATTGTCGTTTTTCATGCGTCAAATTACATTTCTGTGCCAAAATACAATTTTATTTGTGGGCCCATAAAACAAGCAAATTTTTTCTGGGCCACATTAAAGGGTTAAGTTCTCTAGAAACGTCGAGAATCAAAGAACGTTCTAGAGTAAACGTACAAAGAACACTATTTAGAAAACATACAGGTTTACAATAATTGCTTCAAAATTCGTTAGAGAGCAATTAACGATATCAAAGCTTAGATGAGGGTAATAATGTACCAAATCAGAAGACGAAGAGCGAAATTTTAAAAAAAAATACGTACGTTTTCATCTCAAGATAAAGTTTTGAGTATCTCTGACGTGTAACTGATATTTTATGAATTTCTCTTTCAAGTTTTTATTTTTGTGAAAATTAGCAGTTGACAGTGAAAACAAACAAGGCGGTTCGGTAATGTGCGTACGCACACCATGTTCCGACCCCGCTCATCCACATTCTTAACTTAATTGGCTACCAAGTGATGAAGAGATCAAAAACATACATGTCGTTCAAAAAAACAACCAATGGAATACAATAATGCCACGCTAGAGGGCGGATGAAAGTTTTTGATAATAAAATTACTAAAAAGGACCATAAAAAATCCAAACACAAACATTAATTACGACAACAACTCGATATCTACAATAAAAAAAACATACTAAAATCAAACTCGCATCAGATAAAACCTAAACAAAACAGTTTAACCTATACTACATTAGAAAATATATGGGACCGGTTCTCAATGCGACTGATTAACATGTCGACACAAAAGTTAAAAAATAGCGAAGAGGTGCTAAGTTAAAAAATACGTTTCTGTTTTCGAAAACAATTAATTTTACAGTTATTTATGTCATTAGATATCACTTGAAATCAGTGAAAATTTTATTTATATCTCCATAGGAAGCAATTGAGACAAGCCACAATCTAATCTTCAATCGCGCAAAATATTAAAGCCAGTGGGACTAACGATTTTTGTTAAAAACCAAAAAAAATTTTCTAAAATGTACAAATGTATAAAAATCTCAATTATTTTATGAAGTCTCGTAGAAAAAGTAGTAAAAAGCCGAGAACAAAAGTTTGCAGCTAAAATCGTTATAAGGTCTAATTTAAAGCTCACTGCAAACGAGTTGTGACCTGTGTTTTCAGAGACTGAGCTACACATTGACGAAGCTCAAAAACCCAAAAACGTTTTGGAAACAAATATTTCCAAAAGTCAGAACAGATTTAAGATTTCAACACAAAGCGAATTATATAATTGCAACACCTCAGGAAGCCAGTTGGGCCTGTTAAAAACGAGACCACGTCACGAACCCACAAATTACCAAATACATAACAAAAACACAAAGAAGCCAAAACTTCAAACAATTTTATGACATCACAATTTTCAAGGCACTATACTTATAAGATGCTACCTGCAAGAACTGTTAATCATCCTTTTTTTCTCATCCAAACATCAACGAGATTTCCCTTAAAAGAGACAACTTAGACACGACAAGAAAAAGAAACCCGAAAGTTGAGCAGTATAGAAATCTCAAAAACTTTTTTTTGAAAAAATATGGTCGAAGCAATCAGTCACAACGTATAAAAAAACGCAATGTTGTATAACAAGTGGTTGAATTATCAAATTGAGACTTCTAATTAGTGGGTTTGAGTTACATGATGAAAAAACTGAAAACAAAGAGAGAAAGTTGAAAAATAATCTGTTTTAAAAATTTAACTTGAAGGTCATTAAAACAAACAGCTATAAATTGAAACCTTTATCTAGCTGCAGTTATACGTCCTGGGGAAGCAATTGATATTTATGTTTATCAAGTAAGTGGCAGATAACAACAAAAGGAAAAACAAAAATGGAAGAAACTACAAAAAAATCCACAAAAATTTGCGAGATAATTTTGTCTCAGCCTAAAATGCATAAACTATTCAACAAAAACAATTAACATATACAGATACGCATTTTTCCAACACTGTTCAATCTTTCTTCTATGTTTTCTTCAATTGGATTTGCCAACAATGTGATAATTCAAGAAGGAAACAAAATGGACTAATAAAAAATGCAATTATGCTCAAAATTGAAAACGAAAATAAAATTATTTAAACACGCGTGGTATCAAAACCAGCAAAACATTAGTTGATTATAAAAACAATTCCAACGGTAATTTATTAATGACACGAAATTGGTTTCTGTCTGTTTTTACTGAGGCTGCGCGCAAAGTTGAGAGAAAAAAGATAAAATAGTGGCAAAGTTCAAAAATTCACCGATATTTTCTTAAAACAAATATATTCAAAGTCATAACACACAAAAGATAACAACTGAATGAGTTTTGTAGTTCCATCTATACTTCCTAAAAAACTAAATGCGTCTTTGATTGGGGACACCAAGTCGTTGGGCTACAAAAAGTATAGCATATGTTATAAAATTTTACGAAAACACTTGGTCAAGGCCATAAAAACCACGAGCTTTACTCTGAAGCCATATTATAATTTCGTTGAACATTTTTCTTGTAAATAGTATCTGTCATTAATTGAGCCCTGATTTGAGATTCTTGTCAGCAATTTACATAAAAAACTTTACATAGCGGAAATTTTTTGAAAAAAGTTCGCGCCCCATTTACATTTAAATCTAAAAAATTTTTTCATTGTAAGGATCCACGGTGAGATCAAAATTAACGCAGATATTGCTGCGTCTATCAAAACAGTCAATTGTTCAAATGATTGCAAAATAGATCAGTTTTAAAACAAATTTTTCTGTTTGTCAAAAAATAAATAATGCTTTTTTTGTAATTAACGAGCTTAAATTTGCAAAAGACTTGCAAAATTATAATCCAGAAGAGTCTTAAAGCCAGCAAGATTATAATTAGCTCTTTCCGGACCTTAAGAGAGTTCGACCGCAGCTTTAAGGTGTCTACTTTCAGCAAATTTAAAGCAAGTGAGCTAAAAAAAAGCAAATGTGGTCCCATTTTTCTCGAAAATGTCTTTCTCGATAAGGTTTTTGAAAAATTTAGCATAAATTCTAAATGAAAAAAACTCGGATCGAACAACTCAGCAACCCTCTTTTATCTTAAGGGATGAAATAACATTACAGTTTATAAATTTAACATTTTTAAGCAAATTTGGTCGAAAATACTAAAAATGTGAATAAAAACAACAATTATTCACAAAAATTTAAACCTCGATAACTCCCTATAAAATTCTAAAATTGAAAAAATCTTTTTTATTCCATATTCTACGCTGAACTGGCTTTCTAATGATACCACTCACAACTCTCTACGATGATTATATAGATCGGCCAAAATTGACTGAACAAAAAAAAACCCATTTGAGTATATAGTTCCTCCCTCCCCACTAAAGTGGGGGTCGGAACAATTATGACAGACAATATTATGATTTAAGAGGCAGGACGTTAGTAGACAAAAATAACGTAGAGGACAGCGTTTGGCTCAGTTAAAAATTTACAAGCCGGCCATTTTAAAAGGTTTTAATAGAAATATCTCGATTGTTCGAAGTGTTCTAACAGCTTTACAACAAGAACTATTGTTGCTTTAGCTTATAGTGGAAAGTTTAACTTTTTTCGGCCAACCATTATACAAATTACAAATAAGAAAATTTTAATTACAAAATTTGTTCATTATTAGGCGACTAATTCCTTGTACCAGTGTTGCAAAACGTTCCATTGCGTCACACAATTAAACAAAACCTTCCTGGGTGACTATGATCTTTAAATTCCAAGTGAGGAGTACCAACGATTATATTTATGAAGAGCATATAAGTTATGATTCTCTTATGGTTAAACAATGCCAAAACAAGCTGCAAAAATTCATTATTCAGTTGATGTCTAACTTTGGGCCTAAAATCTGTGTTTTCAAACAACTTAAAAAGTATCTATGAGAAGCGCGGTGATGCGATGGAAAGTGCTTACGTACCGGATGCAAACAGAGATGAGATATTTCCTGGTTCATAAAGGGTCAAGCTTATAAAGGGCCTTTCGTAAGATTCAAATTGCATCAAACTTTTAAGTGTCTTACAGCTGATGAAAGAACTGAATGGGTTAAAAATAAGAAATAGTGAGATAGACAGCAACAACAGAGATTGCTTAAACTACCACAAAGCTTATGCTATCGCCAAAAGATGTGTAATTGGTCAAAAAGTATCGATATCAAAAGTTAGGCTGCTTTTTGCAGAAAGAGATCACGAGCAAACTTTGTCAATCTCATTTGCACATTTGTAGGGAAGACTCCGAAACTGGTTCGAATGCAGACATGGTCGGATACGCAGACGGAGTGGTTCGATGCCAAGTCACAGCAGGATGACCCCAACTACTATGCCAGTCAATCAGGAGAGGGCAAACAAGGAGAGGAATCCACTTCGGACGGGGAGCCTTCGTCACCTAGACCCAATGCAGAAGGGGCACAGGTCGATACAGGCGGGGAGGGGGAGAATTCAAACTCTGTTATTCAGGTTTGTCACTAATGCGACTGCTATAATTGAGTGTAATAACCCAGCTTATGGCATGTAACACTAACAAAGTTGTGGCCTAAGTTGAGCTTTGGTGCAACGGTAACATGCCTGGACCCGGTTCTGGTTCTAATAAGCTCAATTCCGATAAAACTAAATTGTTTATCTTTTACTTCCCAGGTTGAGGTGCCAGACCAAAAGTCGGTATGTCCAGACCCTCCCAGACGGAAAGTGCTATGCCTAGACTTTCGTGCTTTCAGAACTTTTTGTGCGTTCAACGTGCGCTCAAGAATCCCAATTGGGCTAGCTAAAACTAGTTGGTTTTTAAAATGGCAGTGAGATTAAAATCAATTAAAATTAACCTTTTGAAGGAGCTCAATCCTGTTCTTTATGGACAACAGTAACAACAAACAGCTTTTGCTAGTCAAAAATTGATTTGTCGAACTTAATTAAAAATTGATTACGAAGAACCAACATAGAACCCAATTCTTTTGAAACCCATAAGTAAAGTCGATTTGTGGTAATTTGAACACTGTTTTCTTAATCGATAATTGTGGATACAGGGGACTTTTTATGGAATTATTCCTTATAAAAACACTAGATTCCAGCTCTCACTAGTCGTTCGAGAGCAATTCTTCCGACTTTAGTCGGTTATGTTTATAAAGGTAGAGATTTTGAGCAATTTTCCATTCCCGAGCTGTAAGATTTTAAGTTGTCCAGTTACGTGAAAAGATGACGTCACCAGAGACGACTCGCGTACTGAATCAGCTAGTCTGCTCATACTGAACCCCTGTTTCCTTAGAATACTACCCATGTTTATGTCCAGACCCAAATTGAGCTATGATCAGACTATGCAGAGTGAAATGACCTCTGATCAGACTTTCCAGACCGAAGTTACCTCTGATCAGACCATCCAGACCAAAATGATCTCTGATCAGACTTTCCAGACCAAAATCTCCTCTGATCAGACCGAACACAGACCACTGTCCAGACTATAGTGCGCTTATGATCAGACCCAAACTCAGACCATTCTTTTAATGGTAGCTAACAACTGTGGCACAGTATCAAAAGTTCCTGGCATGAAAGCTAATCGCTCACCGTTGTATGGACGTGATATGACATTGGCTCCAGAGCTATTCCGTTGGTGATCTTCTAAACCACCCAAACTGTAAGAAGTTAGGACCCCGTTTGTGATGTGTTCTATTTTTGTTGGAAAAATAATTTCACTCAAAGCTACTCTCCAGTCTCTCGACAGTTGTATTTCATCATTGAAAAAGTTTCTGAATGAAGCCAATGTGATTTGATCAAAGATCGCCATCGAAGCGGTTGAGATTACATCTACCGTAAATTCATCTTCAAAACGTTTACTTGCCATTTTGCAAAGGAGATTCTCGTTCTAATTGGAGTTCGGGTTGACAGAATTTACCCTGAATAATTTCTTTATCGGTA
Organism: Convolutriloba macropyga; assembly: GCF_964194025.1. NCBI lineage: Eukaryota > Metazoa > Xenacoelomorpha > Acoela > Convolutidae > Convolutriloba > Convolutriloba macropyga. The sequence continues at coordinate 44,997,602 of NC_134477.1, forward strand.
TCAATAAGAAAGTACGTTGGAGGGTTCAATGTTGGGATGGACGAAATCTCAAAAATCTCGTCTGTAAAAGACTGTTTGTAACCTTTTCCAAACGTCTCCTCTTTTTTCAGTATTCGTACAAGATCACCAACAAAAAATTTTGGTTTTTCAGAAAACATTGTATTCGCAATCAACGATACAAGCCGCGGAACGTCTTTTTTGTGACTTTGTTTGGAGCAATTTTGATTGTTCGATTAACTCTAGAATTGATAGTTTTAACAAATGAATCCAGTTTATCTAGATATGAATAGGTCCACTTTTCGTCTAAGTATCTGTATATTATATTTTTGAGGGAACGTATATTTCTTTCAGCAAAAGCAGACTTTTTCTCACTGAACGTACTGTATAAATGAATTCCGCGTTTGTTGCAAAGGTCTTTGAAAGCACCGAGGAACTCTGTGCCATCATCGACCCAAACTTTTTTAGGTTGCTTATGTTTGATCATCTTTTTGAAAGCCACTGCAGTTTCTGTAGCATATTTTGTTTTTAGTGGTTCAACCCTGAGATATCTTGAGAGACTGTCAACTGCAACAAGAAGGTATTTTACACCACGGTTGTACTTTGCAAGTTTATCAACAAATGCTAGATCTACGGACCAGATCTCATTTAGGTCGTTAACAATTACTTTAAGCCTTGGAAATCTGAGGCGAAGTGAACAATATTTGCTGAAAGATGCTTTCGTTTCCAAATACATTTTTATTTTTTTCAACGATAATTTACTCAAATTTTGAAGTCTTATTCCGTTTCCAAATGACGCAGGTCCTTTTAAATAGAGGTTGTCAAGTTTCTTCACATCATCTATAGAAAGCCCAGTCTTTTCTACTCGTGTCTTCGTCTGTCTTTTTTTGCTCTCGTCGACTTTTGGCTTTCCTCTTTTGTTTCAGATCTTCCTCTTGGTTGTTTTTGTTGCTGCTGCTGTTTCTTTTGTTTTCGAGTTGGTTGCTCTTCCTCTTCTTCGCTGTAAAACTCATCGAGAACTTTTTTTGCATGAGTATTGTAAACCAAATGGGCTGCTATATCAAGTTCACTCAATATTTTTGAATACTTTTGCACGTCAATTTTTTTGGTAGGTTTTTGTAAATTGTGCAAGAAATTTGTCCCCTTCACTCCTTGAGGTTCATCTTCAATATGGAGGACGTTATTCTCTTCACTAATAGAAACAGTACTGGTATCAAAAATTTTTTCAGGATAATAGCAGCTCTTTTTGTTTTATTTCCATCCATTAATTTCAGTTCTAGCATTAAGGAGTCAAACGCTGAATCCTTCCGTTTTTTCACTACGGGTTCGATTTCACTGTCATCACTAACAAATAATTCTGATTTTACATCATCTGGATCACTTGTTCCATCACCGGTACTCTTCGTTCTCGTGACCAATCTATCAGTGCTTGTGTCAGCATCTTTTAATTTTTTTCCACTGCTTTGCTCAAAATTTGGATTAGATCTTTGTAGGAGTGATAACTGAGTGGCTTTTTGTTGATATATTGGATTATCGAAAATTTCTTTCTTGGTTGGATTTTTTGATATGAACATTCTCTTGGGGATCAAAACAAATTCTTCTGCATGCATTGTTTGACTTTCAAGTAAAGATAGCACGGGAATCCTATTGCCTCGATAAGTTCTGATTTTTTCGCTAAAATAAATCGCTTTTTCTTCAGACTTTTTCCTTTGATAGTAACTGCTGAAATGAATCCTCTTGATTTTTAAGAAACTGCTGTTTGACTGGAACATTGCCATTGATTACATTGAGTAAATACTCACATAGAAAGTTTATAAAACTATTTGGTGCTTCTTTGACGAATTTTCTGAAATTACTCTCAGACAGCTCGAGCATTTGCTTTAGCATACATAACTCTTTCTCTCTCATCTGTCAAGTTAGTTATAAATGCTTTGGAGGAAGGTAGATAAAAAATTGTTGGACCTGGTTGTACAATATTTGAACAATAACGCAAAGTGTCTGAAGTTTTCGGATCCAAGTCGATGAGTAAGTGTCCAAAGGGTAATTTTGTTGCTAATTCGTAGCTTTCTTTTAAAAAACTTGTGTTGTTTAACTGTTTGCCAATATAGGTAATCTGCTTTATGTCTCTAGGTGATTTGAACGAAATGATGTGGGTTGTGTTCAGATCAATTGTTCTTGACAATTTACTCTGTTGGAATAAGTTATGCTTAACGTAAATGACGCTAATATTTCTATGACTTCCAGCAGTTGCAAGTTTAGAAAACTCTTTGTCATTGAAAATTTCCTCACAGGAATCGTCAAAAAGAATCAGCCAGTTTTCCAGCTGAGAAATGAATTCAAATCCAGAAAACTTTGTGAAAAAAAATGTTCAAGTTACGCTCTATAGAGCTAAATTTTGGTTGCTCATGTTGATAGAAGTAATAAATTGATTTGAATTTTGGGTAAAATGTGTCTCTCAGTAACATTTGGAAGATGAGCTCAGTTTTACCACAGCATGACGGCCCACAAACAGCCATGAATAGTCTATAGCTTGTTGAAATTATCTTGTTCATAGCTTCGGATTAGGAAGTGCGTAGCCAACAGTGCATGAAAGCAATGAAAACCAAAATGTTGACTCTTCACAATCAAGATGAAAACACACAAGTTTGATCAAATACACACCAATAAGAAACAATATTATTATGATTTGAGTAAAATACACTACTTCTGATCGTGGTAGTCTAGAGATACATAAATTCCAGGACCGTCTCTCTTGATTTTCTTCATTGAAAACTAGGTCATTCAAACCCACTCCACCATCGGAATCTATCTCATCTTCTTTATTACTCATTTGAAAAGAAGTTTTCATTAAAAATGAATTTATTTTTGTTCAAATTTAACGTTAGCTCGTTTTTTTGTTAGTCACTCTCTCAATCATAAAAAAGTCATAAGTAGTATATCTAGAGTCTTTTTCTTCCTTTTTGAATGTCACTTTGTAGTTCGCCTGCATACCACCGCCAATCGCATAGTAGACAATTGACTACATGTTGCCTTCTCTGACTACTTCTTTGATTTCTTCAGGGAGACTTTCGTCGTCCAGGCTCACTTGAACTGGGGTTGGCGACTTGTGCATAGGTAAAGGGGTTACTTTCAGTCTTTTCATTTTCTCTTGTAGAGACATGGTACATTTGAAAGTATTCAAGCAAGGAAAGATATTTTTTCAGCGTCTCAATCTCAGCTAGGTTGCAAAGAATTTGTTGTTTCCTCAGAATAGATTGCCCCCGTGATTCTATTTTTCCTCTCTCACCAAAGACAGAGTTATTTGATTATCATTCGCTATGCAACTGCATACTGTCAAACTTGGAGATAAATTCACTTGAAGAACTGAAGGAGCTACTTTCTCCACTCGACGGTTCATTGGCGGGCAATGTTAGCCAATAGAAATATAACTGTGCTTTTCTTTTAGCGCAATGTCTTTTCTTTTGTTTCTCAGGCAAGTAAAGAGAGTGTAGAGCACAAGTAAATTGTTTAATTGGGGTAACAATTTCCTCAACTTTAGGGCATAAAAGGGTATACAAATCTATCACTTCTTTTTGTAAAAAGGTTTGCAGTGATTTTGTTTTCTCTTTCCCTTTAGGATAAAACTTTCCTGAAGGAAATCGAAGTTTAATTGCAATAAAAATTTGAGAAAAAAACCAGTAAGGATAATTGCCACTATTCCACGACAAATCGTGTAAAAATTTGCTGACCCACTGATGAGATTTTCGCTCACTGGCGGATAGTGAGTTGTATGAAACTGGTGGTAGGAATAAGATTGTGTCTGAATAGTTGTTTGAGCAAATCGATAACTCCTTAATTATAAAACCGGATTTTTTATGGCGAAAACCTTCAAAATCTAAAACGACAACTTCAGGAGTCAACATTCCAGCAAATTAAACAAGTTCCGTTTAAAAGTTTTCACGAACAGACAAAACAGTAAGCCTGTCATGTGACCAATATAAGCGTTTGTGATTGGACAAGGTAAAACGTATGAATATCCAGGGCCTTTCTGACTATGCTCTGCAATAAACCCCGACGCGTCATGAAGTATTGCATGTAATCGAAGGAATTTATATGATTCAAGGTATGTGTCTAACGAAGAGTTGTCTATACCAATAAGGCCACCATATGGTCTCAACTTGAGAACTATTTCCAAGTTAATGTCTGGGTCCAGATAAAGACATGCTGCCAAAAAGTATACAAACCGTTCACTATAATCCGGATAGTCAACTTTTATTTGTTATTTGTTCATAAATTTCATGAATGTTCCTTAAATCTATGGTCGCAATTGTTGTCATGCTGATTCTCAAACAGAGAAATAAATAAATGAACAAAAGTTGCTGTTTTAGGTATGAAAATTTTCAAGTCAACAAATTGACTTTTCAAGAAAATCTTATTGTAGACTTCATCTGAAAAATTTTTAAAGTGAACAAAAGATCACTTTTGAGTTCTCTGTCATAGCGCAAAGTCCATTTCAGACCATTTTAGGACTTCGAAAATCTTCGAAAAAATTTCGAAAAAAATTTTGAAATTTTTGAAAATTTTAGGCTTCTGATGTCTTATATTGGATTTGTTAAGTTTTCACCAAAAGCATTTAGTGAGAGTCTAGAACGTAAGTAACACCTTATTTTATATACAGCGAACCTTGCAACAGCGGAAATCTGCCATTTGCTTGTTGGGGCGGGGTTCGGACCCCACCCCCTACAAGACTTTTTATCACCGAAAAACTGATTTTCTCTTTGTGAAACAAAGTTTTTTGGATAAGTTTCGCCAGACTGCTTAACCCAAGAACTTCTCACAGGCTGGCGAAACTTAGCCAAAAAACTTTGTTTCACAAAACGAAGTTTTTAAAAATCAGTTTTTCGGTGGTAAAAAGTCTTGTAGGGGGGGGGTCCGAACCCCCACCCCTACGAACATATGGCAGATTCTGTTACTACTGGTACGCCTGTTGGTAGAAAACCCGCCAGAAATTCTTTCATTGAGTCAGTATTACATTGTCGTTTTTCATGCGTCAAAATACTTTTCTGTGCCAAAATACAATTTTATTTGTGGGCCCATAAAACAAGCAAATTTTTTCTGGGCCACATTAAAGGGTTAAGTTCTCTAGAAACGTCGAGAATCAAAGAACGTTCTAGAGTAAACGTACAAAGAACACTATTTAGAAAACATACAGGTTTACAATAATTGCTTCAAAATTCGTTAGAGAGCAATTAACGATATCAAGGCTTAGATGAGGGTAATAATGTACCAAATCAGAAGACGAAGAGCGAAATTTTTAAAAAAATACGTACGTTTTCATCTCAAGATAAAGTTTTGAGTATCTCTGACGTGTAACTGATATTTTATGAATTCCTCTTTCAAGTTTTTATTTTTGTGAAAATTAGCAGTTGACAGTGAAAACAAACAAAGCGGCTCGGTAATGTGCATACGCACACCATGTTCCGACCCCGCTCATCCACATTCTTAACTTAATTGGCTACCAAGTGATGAAGAGATCAAAAACATACATGTCGTTCAAAAAAACAACCAATGGAATACAATAATGCCACTCTAGAGGGCGGATGAAAGTTTTTGATAATAAAATTACTAAAAAGGACCATAAAAAATCCAAACACAAACATTAATTACGACAACAACTCGATATCTACAATAAAAAAACATACTAAAATCAAACTCGCATCAGATAAAACCTAAACAAAACAGTTTAACCTATACTACATTAGAAAATATATGGGACCGGTTCTCAATGCGACTGATTAACATGTCGACACAAAAGTGAAAAAATAGCGAAGAGGTGCTAAGTTAAAAAATACGTTTCTGTTTTTGAAAACAATTAATTTTACAGTTATTTATGTCATTAGATATCACTTGAAATCAGTGAAAATTTTATTTATATCTCCATAGGAAGCAATTGAGACAAGCCACAATCTAATCTTCAATCGCGCAAAATATTAAAGTCAGTGGGACTAACGATTTTTGTTAAAAACCAAAAAAAAATTTTCTAAAATGTACAAATGTATAAAAATCTCAATTATTTTATGAAGTCTCGTAGAAAAAGTAGTAAAAAGCCGAGAACAAAAGTTTGCAGCTAAAATCGTTATAAGGTCTAATTTAAAGCTCACTGCAAACGAGTTGTGACCTGTGTTTTCAGAGACTGAGCTACACATTGACGAAGCTCAAAAACCCAAAAACGTTTTGGAAACAAATATTTCCAAAAGTCAGAACAGATTTAAGATTTCAACACAAAGCGAATTATATAATTGCAACACCTCAGGAAGCCAGTTGGGCCTGTTAAAAACGAGACCACGTCACGAACCCACAAATTAGCAAATACATAACAAAAACACAAAGAAGCCAAAACTTCAAACAATTTTATGACATCACAATTTTCAAGGCACTATACTTATAAGATGCTACCTGCAAGAACTGTTAATCATCCTTTTTTTCTCATCCAAACATCAACGAGATTTCCCTTAAAAGAGACAACTTAGACACGACAAGAAAAAGAAACCCGAAAGTTGAGCAGTATAGAAATCTCAAAAAATTTTTTTGAAAAAATATGGTCGAAGCAATCAGTCACAACGTATAAAAAAACGCAATGTTGTATAACAAGTGGTTGAATTATCAAATTGAGACTTCTAATTAGTGGGTTTGAGTTACATGATGAAAAAACTGAAAACAAAGAGAGAAAGTTGAAAAATAATCTGTTTCAAAAATTTAACTTGAAGGTCATTAAAACAAACAGCTATAAATTGAAACCTTTATCTAGCTGCAGTTATACGTCCTGGGGAAGCAATTGATATTTATGTTTATCAAGTAAGTGGCAGATAACAACAAAAGGAAAAACAAAAATGGAAGAAACTACAAAAAAATCCACAAAAATTTGCGAGATAATTTTGTCTCAGCCTAAAATGCATAAACTATTCAACAAAAACAATTAACATATACAGATACGCATTTTTCCAACACTGTTCAATTTTTCTTCTATGTTTTTCTTCAATTGGATTTGCCAACAATGTGATAATTCGAGAAGGAAACAAAATGGACTAATAAAAAATGCAATTATGCTCAAAATTGAAAACGAAAATAAAATTATTTAAACACGCGTGGTATCAAAACCAGCAAAACATTAGTTGATTATAAAAACAATTCCAACGGTAATTTATTACTGACACGAAATTGGTTTCTGTCTGTTTTTACTGAGGCTGCGCGCAAAGTTGAGAGAAAAAAGATAAAATAGTGGCAAAGTTCAAAAATTCACCGATATTTTCTTAAAACAAATATATTCAAAGTCATAACACACAAAAGATAACAACTGAACGAGTTTTGTAGTTCCATCTATACTTCCTAAAAAGCTAAATGCGTCTTTGATTGGGGACACCAAGTCGTTGGGCTACAAAAAGTATAGCATATGTTATAAAATTTTACGAAAACACTTGGTCAAGGCCATAAAAACCACGAGCTTTACTCTGAAGCCATATTATAATTTCGTTGAACATTTTTCTTGTAAATAGTATCTGTCATTAATTGAGCCCTGATTTGAGATTCTTGTCAGCAATTTACATAAAAAACTTTACATAGCGGAAATTTTTTGAAAAAAGTTCGCGCCCCATTTACATTTAAATCTAAAAAATTTTTTCATTGTAAGGATCCACGGTGAGATCAAAATTAACGCAGATATTGCTGCGTCTATCAAAACAGTCAATTGTTCAAATGATTGCAAAATAGATCAGTTTTAAAACAAATTTTTCTGTTTGTCAAAAAATAAATAATGCTTTTTTTGTAATTAACGAGTTTAAATTTGCAAAAGACTTGCAAAATTATAATCCAGAAGAGTCTTTAAAGCCAGCAAGATTATAATTAGCTCTTTCCGGACCTTAAGAGAGTTCGACCGCAGCTTTAATGTGTCTACTTTCAGCAAATTTAAAGCAAGTGAGCCAAAAAAAAGCAAATGTGGTCCCATTTTTCTCGAAAAAAGTCTTTCTCGATAAGGTTTTTGAAAAATTTAGCATAAATTCTAAATAAAAAAAACTCGGATCGAACAACTCAGCAACCCTCTTTTATCTTTAGGGATGAAATAACAATACAGTTTATAAATTTAACATTTTTGAGCAAGTTTGGTCGAAAATACTGAAAATGTGAATAAAAACAACAATTATTCACAAAAATTTAAACCTCGATAACTCCCTATAAAATTCTAAAATTGAAAAAATCTTTTTTATTCCATATTCTACGCTGAACTGGCTTTCTAATGATACCACTCACAACTCTCTACGATGATTATATAGATCGGCCAAAATTGACTGAACAAAAAAAAACCCATTTGAGTATATAGTTCCTCCCTCCCCACTAAAGTGGGGGTCGGAACAATTATGACAGACAATATTATGATTTAAGAGGCAGGACGTTAGTAGACAAAAATAACGTAGAGGACAGCGTTTGGCTCAGTTAAAAATTTACAAGCCGGCCATTTTAAAAGGTTTTAATAGAAATATCTCGATTGTTCGAAGTGTTCTAACAGCTTTACAACAAGAACTATTGTTGCTTTAGCTTATAGTGGAAAGTTTAACTTTTTTCGGCCAACCATTATACAAATTACAAATAAGAAAATTTTAATTACAAAATTTGTTCATTATTAGGTGACTAATTCATTGTACCAGTGTTGCAAAACGTTCCATTGCGTCACACAATTAAACAAAACCTTCCTGGGTGACTATGATCTTTAAATTCCAAGTGAGGAGTACCAACGACTATATTTATGAAGAGCATATAAGTTATGATTCTTTTATGGTTAAACAATGCCAAAATAAGCTGCAAAATTTCATTATTCAGTTGATGTCTAACTTTGGGCCTAAAATCTGTGTTTTCAAACAACTTAAAAAAGTATCTATGAGAAGCGCGGTGATGCGATGGAAAGTGCTTACGTACCGGATGCAAACAGAGATGAGATATTTCCTGGTTCATAAAGGGTCAAGCTTATAAAGGGCCTTTCGTAAGATTCAAATTGCATCAAACTTTTAAGTGTCTTACAGCTGATGAAAGAACTGAATGGGTTAAAAATAAGAAATAGTGAGATAGACAGCAACAACAGAGATTGCTTAAACTACCACAAAGCTTATGCTATCGCCAAAAGATGTGTAATTGGTCAAAAAGTATCGATATCAAAAGTTAGGCTGCTTTTTGCAGAAAGAGATCACGAGCAAACTTTGTCAATCTCATTTGCACATTTGTAGGGAAGACTCCGAAACTGGTTCGAATGCAGACATGGTCGGATACGCAGACGGAGTGGTTCGATGCCAAGTCACAGCAGGATGACCCCAACTACTATGCCAGTCAATCAGGAGAGGGCAAACAAGGAGAGGAATCCACTTCGGACGGGGAGCCTTCGTCACCTAGACCCAATGCAGAAGGGGCACAGGTCGATACAGGCGGGGAGGGGGAGAATTCAAACTCTGTTATTCAGGTTTGTCACTAATGCGACTGCTATAATTGAGTGTAATAACCCAGCTTATGGCATGTAACACTAACAAAGTTGTGGCCTAAGTTGAGCTTTGGTGCAACGGTAACATGCCTGGACCCGGTTCTGGTTCTAATAAGCTCAATTCCGATAAAACTAAATTGTTTATCTTTTACTTCCCAGGTTGAGGTGCCAGACCAAAAGTCGGTATGTCCAGACCCTCCCAGACGGAAAGTGCTATGCCTAGACTTTCGTGCTTTCAGAACTTTTTGTGCGTTCAACGTGCGCTCAAGAATCCCAATTGGGCTAGCTAAAACTAGTTGGTTTTTAAAATGGCAGTGAGATTAAAATCAATTAAAATTAACATTTTGCAGGAGCTCATTCCTGTTCTTTATGGACAACAGTAACAACAAACAGCTTTTGCTAGTCAAAAATTGATTTGTCGAACTTAATTAAAAATTGATTACGAAGAACCAACATAGAAACCAATTCTTTTGCAACCCATAAGTAAAATCGATTTGTGGTAATTTGAACACTGTTTTCGTAATCGATAATTGTGGATACAGGGGACTTTTTATGGAATTATTGTTTATAAATACACTAGATTCCAGCTCTCACTAGTCGTCCGAGAGCAATTCTTCCGACTTTAGTCGGTTATGTTTATAAAGGTAGAGATTTTGAGCAATTTTCCATTCCCGAGCTGTAAGATTTTAAGTTGTCCAGTTAAGTGAAAAGATGACGTCACAAGAGACGACTCGCGTACTGAATCAGCTAATCTGCTCATACTGAACCCCTGTTTCCGTAGAATACTAGAGGAGTGCTTACCGGAATTCCCAGTGCCGATCACAGAGGTTCTTTTGATTGTTAGATGTGAAACATATGAATTTGGCAGTTATCTTGGAGGGTGCAATAATTATACGGATCAACTCTGCCCCCCCCCCCCCGATTAATGGGCATACAGCTTATAGCAATAGACTGAACTTTACTTTGAAACTCATATATGCATTATTAGGAAACGGTAACATGACAATTTACCCAATGCCATCATACCCAATGGCATTATACCCAATGTCAAAATACCCAATGCCATTATACCCAATTCACATTGATATTTTCGTTCCATAATCCGAATACTAATTAGCAGAAAATAGCTCTTACACGTATGATTTAACAAGCGGATAATTTAATCACTTGTTCGGTTGTGATAGTTTCATATCAAGTCCCACGGGCCACTGAGGCATGGCCATGATCATTAAGTGTGTTAAAACATACGGGTAATAGCAACTGCTAATTGGTTTTCGGATTATTGAACGAAAATTTCAAAGTACCTTGGGCATAATGGCATTGCGTATTTTGGCATTGGGTAAATTGTCCTGACACCTTAGGAAACTAATGAAAACAAACAGTATCAGTAATTATAACAACAAATTTACCCCTTTTAAGATTTGAAACCTTCCAGTTATCTACCTTTAAGACTCATATAGCAATTTTCACACCTTTCTAATAAAAACACAAAGGTAGAAAAAATAGAGGTCCAAGTGAGGTTGGTGGAAAAAAGTCACTGGAAACATAAAGTTGATCGAGCACCGTTTTCTCGCTTAAACTGAATAGTAGATTGAAAAAGTTTCACAACTTTAGTTTACCCAGTTTTTGATCTTTATACAACTTTGGAGTAATAAAAGTCACTTCCCAGGTTTTATTTCACGTTATCAAGAGAAATTCGAATTAAGTTTCTAACAAATTTAGTAAAAAACAAAGCCAATACGTTTCCATTTTGTTGAAAAGTAAAATACAACAGAGTGTTTTACAACTGAGAAACATTCAGAATACAACAGACAAGTTCTGAATCACCGCTAAAAAAATTTCTCTAGAAAAAAAAGTTAGTTTTTAAAGGAAATTGATACAAAGAAATTAGTTCCAATTAATTGGAACCAAGAAATGCCACGACTTAATGTTAGGCTATATAATTCTTCTGATGTCCTCTCAAATTTAAGTGATGTGTTTGTATTAATAACAATAACATGTCCTTAGATTTGAAAACCGAATTTATTATTATGCGCGGTTGCTGACATTGGTTACGCTGATAAACTACTAATACCTTATGGTTGTCTTGATAGGTAGAGTAAAATTTTTCTGCAATATAAATAATTATGAGATAAAGCAAGAAGAATGGCTGTTTTTCTTTTCTTCGGTTTTATGTCCCCAGGTTTTGGTCCAGACCCAAATTGAGCTATGATCAGACCCAATCGAGCGCACACCCCTGTGTTCCCAGACCAAAATTACAGGGTCTGGAAAGCGGTTCGAGCGCACAATAGTCTGGACCATGGTCTGATTTCGGTCTGATCAGAGGTCAATTCGGTCTGGACGGTCTGATCATAGTCTTTAGTCTTTATAGTCTTTTAAGATTTATACCCCTTTTAAGATTTGAAACCTTCCAGTTATCTACCTTTAAGACTCATATAGCAATTTTCACACCTTTCTAATAAAAACACAAAGGTAGAAAAAATAGAGGTCCAAGTGAGGTTGGTGGAAAAAAGTCACTGGAAACATAAAGTTGATCGAGCACCGTTTTCTCGCTTAAACTGAATAGTAGATTGAAAAAGTTTCACAACTTTAGTTTACCCAGTTTTTGATCTTTATACAACTTTGGAGTAATAAAAGTCACTTCCCAGGTTTTATTTCACGTTATCAAGAGAAATTCGAATTAAGTTTCTAACAAATTTAGTAAAAAACAAAGCCAATACGTTTCCATTTTGTTGAAAAGTAAAATACAACAGAGTGTTTTACAACTGAGAAACATTCAGAATACAACAGACAAGTTCTGAATCACCGCTAAAAAAATTTCTCTAGAAAAAAAAGTTAGTTTTTAAAGGAAATTGATACAAAGAAATTAGTTCCAATTAATTGGAACCAAGAAATGCCACGACTTAATGTTAGGCTATATAATTCTTCTGATGTCCTCTCAAATTTAAGTGATGTGTTTGTATTAATAACAATAACATGTCCTTAGATTTGAAAACCGAATTTATTATTATGCGCGGTTGCTGACATTGGTTACGCTGATAAACTACTAATACCTTATGGTTGTCTTGATAGGTAGAGTAAAATTTTTCTGCAATATAAATAATTATGAGATAAAGCAAGAAGAATGGCTGTTTTTCTTTTCTTCGGTTTTATGTCCCCAGGTTTTGGTCCAGACCCAAATTGAGCTATGATCAGACCCAATCGAGCGCACACCCCTGTGTTCCCAGACCAAAATTACAGGGTCTGGAAAGCGGTTCGAGCGCACAATAGTCTGGACCATGGTCTGATTTCGGTCTGATCAGAGGTCAATTCGGTCTGGACGGTCTGATCATAGTCTTTAGTCTTTATAGTCTGGACCATGGTCTGGGTTCGGTCTGATCAGAGGTCAATTCGGTCTGAAAGGTCTGATCACAGTCTTTATAGTCTGGACCATGGTCTGGGTTCGGTCTGATCAGAGGTCAATCCGGTCTGGAAGGTCTGATTTCGAGTGCATTATTCTTTCATTTTTTTTGTTTTTTATTGAGGGATGTTGGCTCTGCCAAGAGGCAACAATAAAGCAGCGTTCCGATCAGAGACTCATCTAAAGTCCGATGACTCTGATCAGAAACAAGGAGTCCAGCTGATAGCAAATGCCGGTCCCCTCAAGAGGAAATTTTGATTAACTGAAGACCACGATGTTTCTTGTGGAAAGCTGTCTAACTTCATCCATTGAGTCAGAAATATGAACTAAGGGGTATGGTAAATAATTTTTTTCTCAACAGTTAGGTTTCGTTTTCATTAGCAATATTCTCAGAATTGGCTTTTCCTTAGATGATTTTAATACTGCAAACACCAGTTTTTATGAAATGAATATATTATAGCAAAATTAAGAGATTTGTTCTTAATTAAAGTCTTTCTCTGATCAGACTATTTTGAGCGCACTTGAGTCTGATCATAGTCTGATTAAGGTCTGGGCAATGGTCTGAAATTGAGTCTGGAGCATGGTCTGAAGACGGTCTGATCATAGTCTGATTAAGGTCTGGGCAATGGTCTGAAATTGAGTCTGGAGCATGGTCTGAAGATGGTCTGATCATAGTCTGTTTATAGTCTGGACAATGGTCTGAATTTGGGTCTGATCATAAGCGCACTATAGTCTGGACAGCGGTCTGGGTTCGGTCTGATCAGAGGACATTTTGGTCTGGAAAGTCTGATCAGAGATCATTTTGGTCTGGAAGGTCTGATCAGAGGTAACTTCGGTCTGGAAAGTCTGATCAGAGGTCATTTCAGTCTGCATAGTCTGATCATAGCTCAATTTGGGTCTGGACCTAAACCTGGGTCTTTATGAGTTTCACTCATGTATAGCAACAATGTGCTTCTGAGTTTGAACAATATAACTTATCACTCACAATAAAAAACAAAACTTTCGGAACTTAAATTAAAAGTTGAATGAAATCTGATATAAATTAAAACTCACCTTGAGTGAAACGCATTTAAACCTCATTTGAGAACTAATGAATGCAAACAACAGACTTTATCTTTTAATTGCTAAAGAAAGTCGGTTAGCTCAGATATATGCACGTTATGAGAGTAAATTCAAGCCTTCAAATTCTAATTGTGTGCTAAATTAATTGAAATCATTATTTAATTGACACGCCGCCACAACAAGGAGCCGATAGGACCACTGACGATATTTAGATCAGTTTTATGTTTCCGGTAAACATATCATTATATCTCATCTTCTGTATTGATTTGCCATTTTGGCTTTACCAGGAATCTGTGACTAATTTTGAGCTTATTTCA
>NC_134477.1:45012076-45075866 GCF_964194025.1 Convolutriloba macropyga
TGGAGAAGGAGAGGGATAATGCTTTAGGGGTCGAATGTTCGACACGGACTGACACGGACTGTCATTTTTGTAAGATTTTTAGAACAGCAGGAACCGACTATTATTACGTTTAAATACCGACAAAAACCAATCAAAATGACGGAAAAAAACATAAGGGCTTTGATTGGTTTCGGCGAAGTAAAACCGACAAAAACCGAAACTCTTATATTTGAACCCAACGAAATTCTCAACACTGGCGAACTTGTAAATTCTTTGCACGGCTATCAAGATTCACTGGTAAAGATACGATTTGCAAAAGTGAGCAAAATATAAACGAAAAGAAAATATTTGAGAGCAAATCTCACAATACTTAACTATATTCTCCTCCAGTTACCAGAATTTCCTTGCTTGAATTTAAAACTTGCATGGACCTCGCAAATTGATTCAAAACTTGCAAGATTCCATCGTTTTAGTCCCGGCAAAAAGTAGGGTTCTATTGTTTTAGAATACACAATTGAAGCAAATTATTAATAATTATACAAGTTACAAAACTGAAATCCACGAAAAAAATCTTTAATCCGGATTCAAAATCCTACAAGATGCTTGCAAGTTTTTCAATTCCGGAAAATTTTTCGAACTATTTTTTGTAGCTAAATTAAAGTAAATGAAAACCAAATCGCGAATTTTTACAAAAAAATCGATCATTAGAATGGACATGAATTGACTTTCACCTATATACATTTTATATGTGAAGTCTGGCGAAAGTTTCATTCAAAATTTTGAATTCGAATACAATTTTTCGAAAATAATTACAGGCATGTCGAGCCATCCAAATCTTTCTTCCTTAACTTCTATTTCCTTATTAAACGAAAAAAGTACTTTCATTTTTTCTCTTACTTTTCTCACACAAAATGTTTAAGTTGAAACCGAATATTGGAATTTGAATTTTGTCGATATATTGCAAAGTACCACATCAAACTAACGAACCACGCAATTTCGCCTTTAAATTTTGTTGCTAAACAGACCTCAAAAATCATCACACACTCCATGGTGGCACCCTTTCAGGAGCAAATGAATCGAAGAGCTTGGAAAGATCTTGCAAGCAACTTGGCACCCACATACATTCACTTGCAAGACTTTTTCAAGATACTTGCAGGTTTTACAATTCGTTGAACACTACGGTTAGCACTAATATTTTTTCAACTTAGAAACATCACTTAATTCACATGAAATATTATATATATATATATATGTATATATAAATATATATATATATATATATATATATATATATATATATATATATATATATATATATATATATATATATATATATATATATATATATATCTATATATATTTAAGTGTTTGTCAAGGTTTACAAACTCTGAAAAAAGTACAAAGTGTTAAAAAGTACAAAAAAAACACAAAACAACAAGTGTAGCTTGTCATTCGTAAAAATTAGTGTTCAAAAACTTAATTTCAACAACCAAGTGATGATAAGAAAATTGAACACCGAGTTCAATTGTTGTACATTTCAATTGCTTCAAAGAATTGTGACATTGAGGGAATTACAATTTTTGGGATAAACAAAAATAAACAGAGCTCTGTGTGTGCCGCACGAGAAACCAGATTTGTATAGCTGTGACAACGATTTCTAAAAATTTTTTGATAGAATTTCCATTCGGGGTTTGCTTAGATGTTTTGCAAATTCTCTTTTTCAAGGTATCTCACTTGTTGTTTTCATTATTAATCCTTTTCTTTGTTTTGTTTCTTAGGGCAATCAAACCATTTGTAGATGAATAACGTATTAAAAAGGATGAAAATGATCATTTGATTGTGCAAAAATTAAAAAGAGTTTTTGCGTCTTTGGTACTCCCCTGAAAAAATATACACTTTATCATATAATTCTTTTCACGAAAAACATTATTATTACTATTAAGTTTTGGTTATTCAATGTTTAAAATTCAAAAATTCATTTTTATCTCAAAATGTTAAGAAAAAGATGTCATTTACCTAATTGGGTTCAATAAACGCACTTGTTTCAATAGTTAACAGCCATCCAAGTTATTTCAATAAAGCGCAGGATACTGGGTGAGCCACAAATTGACAAAACAAGAGAAAAAAATACCCGGAGTTGAGTGCCATAAAAAATAAGTACTGAATCGTAGTAAATTCTGATTTTTCTTCTATGCGCAGAGCTCTGATCAGGGCACTTTCTAGAAATTTTCGCGGAAAAATTGAGAGTAATATTTTGTAATTTTTCTGAACACATTAAATCTCAATTTCTGAATTCTTCCTGAATTTAATGAATTTTTATCCTGATTTGTTACTGATAGGTATAAAAAAATCGGCCCAAACTCTAAAAAACTGAATAGCCAAAGGTTAAATTCAATTAATTGAACATATGTTTAATTGAACTGAGTAAATGAGTTAATAAGAACAATAATAAAAATGCTAAAGTGTTAATAACAAAAACATAGCCGGAAAATAGCCGCGATAGACGCTTGTGGCCTTCCATGAATTGAAACAAATAAAAAAATAAGATAGACAGATCAACCACCAGTCCTTTAATAGACTCAACTTTTTGGGTTAGATTCGGACTGTCAATTTTATGACATATACGGCCTATAAGGAAGAAGCCCCAAAAGAGCTTTTTCAAAATTGATATTCGAAATCAAAAACTCAAGACTGATACTCAAGAATTAGGCATATAAGATTGCCACTACTTAGATGCACACTATTGATCTTTCACTAGTAAATGTTTAAAAAATTTCAACGTTTCATAGGTAAGTTTGGAAGTCATTTTTTTAGTGAGATGGGTCACGCAAATAACCTTAAAACATAAAAAATTTAACGTCACGCACAACAATTTTAACTGCAAAGCAGTAGACGTCACTGAAGGCATTGAATAAGTCAATTCCAAGATGTCAGGTTGTAGGAATCATCAATGGAGACGACGAATTATAAAAACATAGCAGGACGAGTCCTGACGTACAATTCAAAGAATTTTCATTGACTAAACAAAAAACTAGACCTCGAATGAACTATGAATGGATTGGGAAAATCATTAAGAAAAAAGTCCGATCCAAAAAATTGAAAAAAAAGTTAAAAAAACAAAGTGAAATTGCCGCATGTGAACAAAAAACCACTAGAGAGAAAACGACATTTTGTTCAAACACCGTTTTCTCACTCTATTTTAAAATTAGAGCGAGAAAATTACACGCCGCAAAACCATTCGCTTTTTCGCTCCACTTCCTGTTTCGGCGTGATCAAAATCACTACTCTAATTTAACTTCAAAAATCATGAAAATGTGTGAACAGATCTTTGAAAAAAATACAGCGCCCCATTACAATTCAAATTTTTTAATTTGTAAAAAAAACACGGTGTCCCCAATAATAGCCGCTATCGCTTTGCGGCTATTAATAACAAAGAGTTATTAGTACTGAGTTAGTTTAAGCCGTTTATCAGCTGCAACCTTCGACATAAGAGGTAGAGACTCGAAATCGTAGAGCTAAAGACTGGTGATTGTAGGGGTAGAGACTCTAAAAACACAAGGTTCTTGTACTTTGCTCTATTTTAACTGGTTTTTGACTGGTTTCCGTTAAAAACAAAACCTTGAATTTCATAGAAATAACGCTATATTATGCTCAAGGTGCAGATCCAGAAATTTCAAACTAATTTTGAAAATTTCAAGTATCTTTTGAAATTTTTATGATCAATATGAAAACGAAAATACAATTCAAAAAAACTCTGGTTTCCGTTAAAAACAAAACCTTGAATTTCATAGAAATAACGCTATATTATGCTCAAGGTGCAGATCCAGAAATTTCAAACTAATTTTGAAAATTTCAAATATCTTTTGAAATTTTTATGATCAATATGAAAACGAAAATACAATTCAAAAAAACTCTAAACAACACATGAAAAAATTGATTCTGCATTTTGTCTGAGCATAATGCAAGGCACCCTCAGGTTACTATGCTTCAGTGCTGACTGAACAACTGACCATGAGAATCTAATGAATCAGTACTGAAAGGTTCTGACACTAGAGTCCAGGTAGTTGATTGACATCAGTATAACAAGATGTTGTGGATTTTTGTCTGCGTGGTTGGATGGGTTACAAGGGGATAGATTTGTTGCTATTGAATGCGGGTGATTTATTGAACCCGGGTCGAGTTGTCACCGCTAAAAATTGCTAAAAGATGTAAGATTTGCGTTCAATGCGATGACTGCGGTGAAAAAAAACTTTTAAGCGGTTAAAAAATTATTTCAGCGCTTAAGCGGTGAAAGAAAATTTTTCACCATTACAAGCAGGATGCGGTGGAAAAAAAATTCACCGCTACCAGCAGAATGTGGCGAAGAAAAAATTTTCAAAGGAAATATCTTTGAAGTAAGTGACTGATGGCGCAGTGAAATACGAAGTTGTGACAAGCATGAGGTAGAAGTTCGAACCCTTGTACTCCTGTTTCTTTTTTGTAAGAATTGCGGTGAATGCAGTGGAAAAAAATTTTTCACCGAAAAATTCAACGCAATTCTTACAAAAATTCACCGCTTTCAGCGCATTCAATGGATAATTGGATTAATGCCGCCGCAAGTACCGATACTACAGAGTGTTTATAACTATTTAACCGTCGACTTTGTGAACACTTTGGACTTAGTCTAAACTGCGGAATATTAAGAGAGAGCTATGCCGCGTGAAATGCGTTGAGTGAAAGAATAAATTATTCATGGCCAAATACTGCTGTGTAATATTTAATACACTATAGCACAAGCTATGCCGGTTGATTCACTACCGCTATTAATACGCGTACTAAGTGAAGTATACTGAAGCTATCCAGGCCGCTCTTCACAGCAGCAAGTCTGAAATGAATATATGACTAAAAGCGAACAATAGTCGGCTCCATGAAGGACCTAGGAACTGATTCGGAGCCAGTAATAGGTCTTGTAATTTTTAGTCGTGTTGACACAAGTATAAACACGCACGAGCCTAGAACTTGCCGCTGAAGGAAATCAGTTCTCGACTCAACCAGCGCAACTTAAGCCGCTTCAATTTCCACTAAAATTTTCTCTCTCTCTCTCTCCTTCTCTCTGCTCTAAGAGCGAAAGATCTACTCCTCGGCAAAGCGGGAATAACAGCAGCGATTGTAAATCTGCCAATTTTATAGCAAAACAAAGTTAGAGTAATATTCACATCCAGCAGTAAGATGGATTTAATTACTTGATTAAGATTAGATTCCCCACCATATTTTCGAGTATGATTTAACCCCAATTGTTCCCTATCTTTTTCTATCTGTTTCTTAATAATCTTTGTATCAATATCAATTTTGTTTCTAGCAAATAACACATAGGTTTGAAAATTAGAAAAGAACTTTGTGAGCATATAGTGAGATTTATTCTAGCATTTAAATGAGGTCGCTGAAATAATATTGGTTTAGCTTTAGCGAGGAAATTAAGATCAAGCAAAGAAAAGATTTAAAAACAGGCGCGACGAGGAATAAAGAACGTCGGTTTCTCGCAAATTTAGGGACCTGGTGGACTTTTTGTGGCTAATTTTCCAAACCAAAAACCCAGAGGTCACAGAGGTTCTATGGTAGGGCCACATACCGCGCTATCCAAGTACCTGTGCGAGATGTTCTAAGATTCTGAACCTAATTACGGCCGATCAAAAGAGACGGGTTCTCCCCACAAAAGAACAGTCCACTGAAATAGAAATTTGGAGCATCGGTTCGTTGCTTCTCAGACCCAAATTTCGACACTGTAGGTTGGTTTTTTAAGCGCACACGTGAGTACATAGTTGTGTATCATAAAAATGACGTCTTTGCACTTCCCTCCCCGCACAATATTAGACCGGTCACATTAATATAACTTTCAGACTAAATAAATGTGTTCAACTTAACCAAATCTTTAATACTGTCAGCATAACGAACTGTACTACCCCCCCTCGTCCTATATACGAAATTGTACACACATATTCATTAACTTAGCTCTCATATATTGTCCGTAACTTAACTGTAGCGTGTCTTAAACTTCTTAAACGTTTTAAACCTTCTAACGGAGATTTTAAGAATTCCGTGCCTTTCGATACGGAAATCTTAAAATTCCAAGATTTTCGACACAAAAATCTTAAAAATTCCGTACTTTCGATTTATCGTCTAAATCATCAAATTTAACATCCTACAAAACCATAGTACTGCAAAAACAAATTGACCCACATGCAAATAAGCCTAGTTTAACGTTGTTCTACTTCATTATACAAGTATAGTGTATCTATTGGTGTCTCTAAAAATTAATAACTTAACGTTGTATTGTTCTCCAAACGCACCAGCAATCACTATAACGCCTCCAATTAACCTCTGAATTTCTAAAATTTTGCAGTTTTAATTTAAACAAATTTGGTTTTATCAGGTTTTTAGCGTGATTTTGTCTATTTTTTGCCTAAATTAGCAGGAAATAGTGAGAATTCATCAAAAAGTCAGCCAATTATACACAATTTTTTTACTAGAATTTTCCAGAATAAAGTGAAAACGTTATCAGATTTTTCAAATTTTTACCAGATTTTTGAAGATTTTAGCCCCGTTTGTTGTAGAAATTGTTTTCGCCTAGTTTCACCCCAGCATTGAGTAAATATTTGTATTTTGGTGCCAAATTTACCCAAATTTGATCAAAATAAGCCCAAATTGTTCCCTAAAATTGCCAATTTAAGCTCATAAAGCCCTAAAATTCACAGATTTAGACCAAGTTTTTCAATTTCTAACTAAAATTGCCCAAAAATATCCTAAATTTGCCCATTTTTGACCAGAATGTTTCAGTTTTCATCCAGATTTCATGCATATTTATCGGTTTTAATCCAAAATATGCCTTAAATTAACCAGGAATTGACTAAATTTATTAAATTTGAACCACAATTTGTGCTTCTAAACACAAAATCGGAATAAATTCAACTCGAAATTTTTAGATTCAACCCACATTATTGACATTTTAGCCCAGAATTGTAAAAAAAAGGTCATATTTAGCCAAAAATTTTCCCAATTTTGCTATGTTTTTTTTAAAAAAAACACCCGTTTTTGGAAAAAAATTGCCAAAATTTGCCGAAATTAACCTTGTAATTGATCAAAATTGACCCAAAATTTTTAACTTTTTCCCCAAAATTGACCTAAGATTAGCCCAGATAATCCAAAAATTGCCCAAAACTTGTGAACAATTACCCAAATTGAACCACAAAAGCTGAAAAACATCTCAATTAAGATACAAATTGTCGATACAACTCCCAAAATTCATCTCAAATTTACAAAAATTTCCTGAAATTTGCCAAAAATTATCAATTTTGAGTAAATTTTTGAACAAACTGACAAAAAATAGTCGTTAAAAACCTATCAACGCTCCTTTTAGTTTAATACTTTAATAAAAGTACAGCGTTTTGTCAAAAATTATCCACCAAAATGGCAAACTTAAAACAAAATATCACGATCTTTTCGTGAAACTTTCCTAAGTAAACGTTCCCTTTACTGTTATTTTGTGACTTAATTTTTTCCTTCGTTTTTCAGAGCCATATATTCGATTGTACTTATTAGGTTACGTTTAATTTTGCATAAAGTCTTCACTCCACCAGATTAATAGCTGAAAAATGTAGCAAAAAGTATATGGAATATCTAATAGGAGACAAACAAATAAGTATTAAGGATAACTCAGCAGACTGTCGAGTGCTCAAGTACGTCACCGACGTTGAACGATCATACGTGACAATAGTCTACCGCATTAAAAGAACAAAAACTGTTGGACAGGTAACCATATTTAAAACTGAAAGTACTTCATTAGATTTTTATTCAATAGACCTAATAAACGTGGCTCAATCATTGATTTACAATGTATGCAAGCTCAACCACAAGCTTCCAATATATGAGTTAGAGCAATCAAAACCTGAAATTAGTACCCTTACCAAATAATAAACTCTGAAAATTTGAAAAAATTTCCATCTCTTCACCCACATTACCTAACTTTATTAGAGAAATAAAGAAATAATCCAAAAAGAAAACGTTTATTGTGTCCTAATATGAAAATCTGATAGCAATAACCAAATCATTTCCTTTAGAGTCAGAGTATTTTAACAACAGCATTCTCTGAAAGCAATCAAAAATCAAAGTTCTGTCACTCAAGAAAATTTTTCTGGATAGAATATCAACTAACCGAAAATGGTTGCTATCAACGAATAAATAAATGTATATAACTAATTAATCTCAAATATTTTTGTATAAAACAAAGTGGAAAACAAAACAGAAATTCGTTTCTCTTTTTAGTGTCTTATAATTTAGCTTATGGATATTAGTACAAAGCACCTTAATGTTAATATTTTGTACGATGATAAAGTCGCAAAAGTTAAAAAGTACACATTAAACAACGACAAACAATCTATGATTATTTATTACAAGTTTGTTAACGTTTACACTGTTTTATAACATATGCAAGTTCTAATCCTGATTTTTACAACACCTTGAAAGCTCTGCACACGCCCAATAGTTATATCGAGCTCTAGTTCACTAAAACTTTACTTCAATTTGTAACAAATACTGTCTAAACTAAACCCTTTAGACAATTTTTGAATTCAATAAATGTTGACGCTTACTCTTTGAACATTACTATCACACATGTTTATAATATAGGTAAAGTTACTACTTATAAAAAAGATGAGCAAAAGCAATATTTGAACATTTTCTTTATTTTTGATAACGTTCCAGGACTAGATTGCTACATAACACATGCAAAAAAACAACCCTAATTTCAACAAAAATTTTAGAAGCTCTTCGCACTCCAAAAAGTGTTTTTGAAATAGGACCATTTGTTTGAACAAATTGTCTAAATTTTTCTTAAATTTCATATTAGATTCTGATCGCTTCACAGCTTCAATTTCTTTTGACTATACTTTTGTATTGTTTCCTTTTGTTTATCTTTTCATATAAAAAATAATAAAATAATCATCAAACAAAAAACCTTAAACAAAAATGGCGAACATTGTAGCGTACCCAAACATTTCTCTTGAAAAATTTACAAGCTTAGACCAGAGTGAGGACGTAGCAAATTTTCTAAGTTTTATAGAGCAAAAAGTCGACTTTTCGTTGGGAGTTAGACCAAGACCGGGAGACGCTCAAAAAAGTTATGACGAACACAGAAAATCACTATTGGGCTCAGTCCTTAGAGGACCAGCAGCCCAATGGATCGATTCTTTGCCACCAGCAGAGCCATGGGATGATGTTAGAACAGGTTTCTTAAATAGATTCACAGACGAGATGGACAAGTAGAGAAAACGAATAGAGGTAGAAAACATTCGCAGACAACCAGACGAATTAATCAAAAGCTATGTACACAGACTAACAAAAGCAGTGGAAAAAGGATGGCCAGACCCATTCACAGATACTCAAAGACAAACTGAGTGTATGGAATTCTTTGTAAGAGGACTAACTCCTCCAGCACTTAAACAAAAAGCGCATCAATATTTGATAGAAACACCTCACACAACATGGGAACATTTTAGAAATCATGTTAGCACTAAATATTTAAGTTCTGCAGTAAGAAGTGACTTCACAGGCACAGCTTCGAGCAGTATAGATAACAAAATGGATATAGAGGTTATAAAAGACCAGCTCAAAGATTTAGCAAGTTTAATGAAAAATAACAGAATTAGCGCAGCCTACAACCCAAATGAGCCTAAAAATAAACAAAATCACACGCGATTTTGCAAAATTTGTAAAAAGTCAGGTCACACAATAGCATATTGCTATACAAACAGAGACTTTAGAGAACAAAACAGAAAACAACCACAGCAAAGAGATAAGTTCAGAGACAACTATCAAAACTATAGAGGACGTCGTCCAAGAGAAGATAGTTACGATAGAAATCAAAACCGATACAGACAAGAATACAGACCAAAAAACAGTTACTTCAACCAAGACAACCGCAGACAATACTCCCTTATCCTAGACCTGAGAAAAATAACTTCAGAAATTGCTCACAAAGCTTTGAGAATCGAGATGGGCGCTATAGTGGCAGATCCAACGATCGTAGACACCAGGACTACAGGAACTATTCAAGGGAACGACAATAAGATCGAAAAGATTCTAGAACAAGTTATCGTGAGTCAAACAGTCCCAGACATGATTATAGAAGAAGTAACAGTTCTAATCAGAATCCTAGAGATTACAGCAGAGAGTGTAATTCAAACAGAGTTCAATTCCGAGAAAATAAGGTTAATGGATTCTTTGTGGACAATCAACAAGTTTAAATTTACTTAAACCAGACGAGTCTCCGTACAAAAATAAAAAGACAAACTTTTTTATTAACTTGTACATTCACGCCGTCGGAGACAGAAATAATCATAGCGGTTTCGAATCAGAGTTTCTAGTTGATACAGGAGCAACATGTTCCTTAATAAGTTTTGATTTTCTACAAGAACTTGGGTCACTGATCGATGTTAAACTAATTGAATCTAAATAAAAAACAATTGCAGTTAGCGGTGAGCGGTTAGAATTGTTAGGCTACATTCATGTCCCCATCTCATTTGACATGGAAGGTAAATATTACACAGATCTCAAAACATGGGTTTCAGAGAAAAACGGTTGCGAATTAAACATTCTTGTAATGGATTATTTGAATTTTACGACAAAATCAATTGAGTTCACAACGCAAAAAAAAGAACATGAAAATTTGTCCAATTGTTCTGATCACACTTTCAAAAAATCAAACAAAAAGTTATCAATTTGTCAGCAAATTTGAAGAATTTGTGCTAAACAGACCTTTCGAGCTAGCACCAAAATCTAGTAGACTTCTAACAATTATACCATCAAACCAATTTTTTAAACAAAGAACATCATTCAAAATTGACAATCGCCTTCAAGACAAAGAAATTTACACATACAAGGCCTATTGTGTAAGAAAAGATAAAGAATTGCCTATAACGCTTAATTACCCTGGTGAGCGTAAAGTAACATTAGATAAAAGTTCAATAGGATACACCTTGGAAGAAATTTGTCAAAGGTCACAAAAATAAACACATATTTATAATATTGCATTCTTAGATGTCTTAACCGAAACTGAAACAGATTTCAATCACATCTTTCTTGTAACTGAAAAAGTTGAAAACCCAATTCAAACATTAGAAAATCCGAAACTAGACAAAACAGATATCAAACAAAAGTTAAAAAAAGCTCAGAAAAAAATAAAAGAAAAGGAGTTTGCTGACCACCATGAGTTGGAAACAGACTTCAGTCAGGATCTAAAAATCTTAAAACCAAAAGCAACAATAGAAGGTGAATTTTGACCCAAATAAATACCATTAGAAAAACTAGAAATGTTTAGCAAATCAGACCGTGAGTTTCTCAAAAAGTTTGACTTGCGTCAATCAGACATTAACGAAACACAATTAAAAGATCTTATGAGACTTCTCGCCAGAGACAAGGACGTCTACTCTCAACACAAGTGTGACTTTGGCAAAATAAAGCAAAAAATTCATGTAAAACTACTACCAAATTCAACCTTGACTAAGCAAAGACCATCACGAGTACCATTGCACCACCAAAAAAACTTGAAAATTTGCTAGAACAGCTTTGTAAAGCTGTAATCATCCGAGAAATGGGAGACGACAACGAAATGAGATTGTCATTTATTAATCCAGTGATCAACAGGTATTAGACGCCAGATATTCAAACTCAATGACAGACCTAAGTAAATGTTCATGGCCTCTAGAGCCAATAGGTTCTTTATTGACTAGATTGAACGGAAATTACTTCACTACAATTGATTTATGCTCTGCACATAATCAAGTTCCTCTAACGGAGAAAATACAACAATTGACAAGTTTCGTGATAGGTTCAAAACAATACACGTTTCAACGTGTTTTTTACTGATTTTGTGGACAACCAAACTTTTTCAGTAGGATAAAGACAATCTATTTTGCACGCTTAATAAAATCTAGACAAGCCGTATCTTATATTGACGACACAATCATGCAAGCTCAGACAGCTGAAGAAATGTACTCAATAATTAAACAGTACCATCTTTTGATACGTAAAGCAGGACTGAAAGCTCAGCCTGAGAAAACAAAATTCTTCTTGCGCAAAATACAATTCTTAGGACATGTAGTGGGTAAAGACGGAATTCAGCCAGTAGAGAAAAGGGTTGAAGCTTTGGAATCCCTAAAGGCACCATAGACTAATTGAGTTGTAATGCGAGTCCTAGGTTGTATAGGATTTTACAGCATGTACATAAAAAGTCTGCATGTAGACAGTCTGCCATTTTACGATCTCTTAAAAACTGAAACCACATTTCAATGGACAGATGAACACGAAAAGTTGTTCAGAGAAATTAAGGATCGTATAAGTGAAGATACAGTCTTGGCAATTCCAGACACAAGATACCCCTACCATGCATCATCAATTGGTGTTGGTTCAATTTTAGTCCAAGATTTTCCTACCGGAAAACGGATAGTTTTATTTAATTCTCGAGTTTACACAAAGGATGAGCAAGAAATGAGTACAATAGCTAGAGAACTTTGTGGTGTAATTTCTGCTCTTCAAACTAATGAGCATTACATAATAGGTTCCCCACATCCAGTGTATCTCTACACAGACCACAAGGCCCTACTGTATCTTTGGAGACGTAGAGGACAAATATCTCACCGTTTTTTCCGCTATCAACTTGTCATTTCACAATTCCAAAACTTGGAAATAATCTGGACAAAAGGCAAAAACCTAGCTTTCCCAGACATTCTAAATAGAAACGTCTCGATAAAAGACTTAGACAAATATCAACTGAAACACAAAAAAATTCCAAAAGACATTAAATTTTACGACGAGTCAGGCAACGAAGAAAAATATTTCGTGCTGCATGACAACGAAAACGGACAGAAAAAAATTGCCACCTCATTCTAAAACAGAAATTTCAGGGAGTTAAGAAATTGAATTTTGAAAATGAACAATGTTTTCATTCAAAATATAAACCCAGTGATCGAATTTGTTCAACTTCGGACATCTCAGAATCCTTCTTAAAAGGGAACGCAATAAATCACTATCGTGACAAGTGTCCACTAAAAGAACCAATTTTAAGCGAACAAGAGGACAGTGAAAATTACTACTCTGATTTGTCTTTATAATTTGATGAAAATTTAGACAAAGAAAAAGAGCATTTTGAAAAAGATTCTATAACAGAAGTCGACCCTTTACTAAATTCCGTTGAATTTTCAGATTTAGAAATAGATGATCTGACTCTTGAGCAAAAGTTGAAGCAAACAAAGAAAATTTTGATAGAATAGCAAGTGTTTGCCTAGCAAAACCAATTTGAGAGAATAAGAAAACTTCAGATGACAAAGAACTCATTGAGAAATTATCTAGTTTTGCTAAAGATATTGATCTAAATATTGCAGCAATCAGCCAGGAACAATTCAAAGACCCAGTTATTCAGACTGTCAGACACAACTTTTAGATTCAGGAAACAAAGATGAGAAAAACGTAAAGTTCCGACATTCAAAAGCCATGAAAGCATACTTGAATATTTTTGAAAATCTTTGCTTAATCGGAAACTTTTTAAGTTTTAAATAACCAACTGAAGATCCCAATATTCAAAACATCAAGATCTCCGCACCATTGTCCCTCTTCTTAAAAATATTTGAACTAGCTCACCAAGATTCACTTTCAGGACACTCTGGAAAAGATAAAACATTGTCAAGCATTAAACGTTTTCTCAATTGGCCAGGTTTATACAAATGGGTTTCCCAATTAAAAGCAAATTGTTTAGACAGTCAGAAAAATAAACCAAAAACGCAAAGACTTAAACGAAGCACCGTCGAAAAATGGTCGAAAACTGTACCTTTCCCCTTCCGCACGGTACATATAGATCACAAAGGTCCGATAAATCCACCTTCAAACGGAAATAAACTTTGCTTACTAGTAATTGATTATTTTTACCTTTACATTAATATTTACCCTGTTCCATCAACATCAGCAAATGAAACAATATCAGCACTTGAGAATTTTTTTCTTACGTTTGGTATCCAACAAAAGCTTGTGTATGATAAAGGATCAGCCTTTATGAACAGAGAGTTCACAAGTTCGACTCATGAACTTGGAATTACGCATGCTCCTAGAACGGCATATTCTCCCTGGTCCAACAGAAAAGTTGAGATCCAAAACAAACACCTTGGCACACTTTTTTGAGTTTTTTTGAGAGAGCCCATAAAAATTGGAGTCACTTAGCACCGAATTTTGCGTTTGCTCATAACACAACAGCAAACACTAGTACAGGTTTAACACCCTAAGAGATTGTTATTGGTCAGAAGCCACAAATTCTGCTTTCTTTTAAATTAGGATTATTAAGGTCTTCCGACTTAACCTGTAATTCAGAATTTTTTAGAGATTTACCACTCCACAATCATTCAGAACAAAGTAGCAAAAAACGATCAAATAGATAAGCTCCTAAAGCCAAAATTAAGTAGTTCATTGCTTGCTCGTGAGAATCAATTCAAACAGATTTACAAAACTGCATACAACAGAAGTCTTCAACTTAATTCGAAAACACATCAAAACACAAATTAGGTAAGCCTTTAGACATAGGATATCTCGCTTTAATGGAAAATCATTCACTCGAAGACGGAATATCCAAAAAACTACATGAACTGAGGTCAGGACTGTACGAAGTAACGGAAAAATTACGAAATTGAACTTGTTTCAGATAAAAACGTCGGAAAGGTTGTCCATAGAAATCAACTAATTGAGTACTTCCCAATTTCATAATTAAAAAACTCAATTTCATAGAATTTTACTTCCCAATGACTTCCCAATTACTTCCCAATTGCAGTTAGAAAACTCTTGAAAACTCAATTTCATTATTAGTTGTAGATTATGTCTAAGGAATGAAAACTTTCAACCATTCTACAAAAGTTTAGTGAATAAACAAGTTGACAAACTCAATAAACCAGTGGATAAATTTTCCTTTCAACAAAATTTCACTGAACCTGAATTTTTTTCCAGTAGACAATTTTACGAGTAGATTGGATAATACACAAAATGAAATTGAACATGAGAAAACACTTGAAGATAATAATACCACAATAAAAAAAACAAATTCCGGTTTTCGAGAAGGTTATTCATCGTACTCGTAGTAGAACTAGAAGTTCTACCCTTTATCACGAAACACGTATTCGTTTTGCAGATCCACCTGATATTAGAGACAGCCTCGTTAGAACCCAACCCCGTATACAGTCACCCGATTCAAACCCGACCTCTTCGGATGATCAACGTTCATCTCGAATAGATCGTCGAATTTCAGGACGATTGAAAAAATTTACTACTCGCTATCAAGCGGGATTTACTTAAATCTTACCTTATGTCTTTACTTTAAAGGTTCAAATCAACGGAAAACTATATTTCCGAGACCTTTTCTCTTACCTTCTTCCACCTTTACTCTTAGCTTTCTGACACTCGAAAAAAACCAAAAACTCAGTGAATCACTAACGAAATAGTTATTATGAGAAACAATAACTTCTTTTATAAATCTTTAACTATTTTATTTGCCTTTATTATTGTATCTTTTTGTAGACCCTCAGTTAGGAACGAGTTGGGTGACTTTTCCCCAACATTAAAAATTGTTCATTATGACTGTTCAAAATTGAAGGAAAGCAAAATGTATGCTTTATATCAGGTAGCTCATTGCAAAATTAAACCTGAAAATTTTAAAGTTGCACCTGCAACGGTGACACTGTGTCAAAGATCATACAGAACAAAAGTAGAGGCAGTAATGTGTCGACTAAAATCGCAAGCTTTAAAATGGCACTGTGGCTTTTTATCGCACTCATCCTTAGCATATGACCAATTTTCTTTTACAACTGACGTAAGAGTAACGCCAGAGAGCTGCAGAAAAGCTAACAAAATAGGAAAAATTTCAATAACAGAGTACGATAGGCCTTATAAATTAGACATTTCAAACGAATTTTAAAAACACCAATACACACATGGTGGTCTGAACGAGGACGATCACTTTGAAGATAACACAGATTGCTCTTTCTCAGGAGAAGTAAAGCTTTTTTCTTTTGAAACACAAATGCAAAGAGTTAAACTTGAAGTTGATCAGGAAACAAAATCCCCGTTAAGATTAAAATTTCCATGCGAACTGAAGGAAGGCGGCTGTGAAACAACATCACTAGACCCCTTCGCTTACTCACACAAAATTGCATTGTTACAAAACCTTTCATACGTGTAGCAAAATTGATAAAATTCACAAACGAACCAGATCCACCACAATACTACATCATAAGCACGCACGACATGCAAAATTACATCTATCGTTTGCAAAAAAACTTGAAAATAGACCACATGCAATACATAAAAGTGAGGATGAAAAATGAAAGAAATTATATTTGTGGAAAGCCTAGTCATTTGTTTATTACAAACTTTGATGATTTATTTGTTTCTTTTACCGGCGGATTTAATGTGAATACGGGAAAAACCTTTATTTCTAAAAATAATGGTAATTTTTACAAAATGCAGGCCGGCACCGACAACAAAATAAGGGTGAACGGTTTTTACGAGACACCGAAAAACGAGCTAGTCGGTAACCAACATTTTGGAAATCATAAACAAATTTTTGAAAACGTTGCAAAGATACTATCGAGTATGATGCTCACATGCGTATGAAAATTAACTTCATGATGTATAAAGTCTATCGTGATTTAGAGCAGTCTGACTTCCTTATTTAACAAAATATGTGCGAGCTCAGACGCACTCAAATCTAAATGATTAATGCATTGTCTTAAGAAAACAACAGATTGGCCGGATACTTGTTAACCGGAAATCTTTCAATGTTCTTAGAAATTGAAGATGTTATAGGTTTTCTATATCCGTGTGCAAAAACAAATCACCGGTTAAAGTATTTGATCGCTGTTTCGACCGTATTCCGATCTTTTATGACGGAAAACTTATTTTTTTAAATCCTATTACTCGCCAAACATTTCCAATTGCTAATGAAATTGACTGTACAGATACTTTCGAAAATTTGTTTCAACTTGATTTGGATAATAATAATTCGTGGTATCTGTTGATGCCGGCGCAAGTTCCTTTCAAGCCGCCTGCCGTTTTTGCTCCACAAAAAATTGGTCATATTCAAGAAATCCCAGATTATGATACTCGTCGTGCAGGAATTTTCACCGTAATCCAGTTGAAAATTTTTTTGAGAAAAATATTGCATAAGTCTGCTTCAAATTCATTTTTGAAAAAGAGCTCTCGAACAGTGCTTCAAAATGCACACATAGATAATAGTCAACGCGATATCTATCGCGCCGCAGGTCTTAATAACAAGTTATATTTGGATTCAATGTTGTCACCATCTTTTTTTTCTTGATCACTTTAAAAGTACTTTTGGAGAAATTGGTTATTACGTAGAAAGAGCCGGAATTTTGCTTGCATGTTCGTGTTAATCAAATTTTTGATAGAAGTTGTAATTTTTATTCTAAGAGCTTTCGAGATACAAAAATTGTCGAAAAACACTATTGGATTGTGAAAAACAGTACTAGGAGCCTGAACAATTTGTTTCTACTTTCTATCGTAACATCAATTTATCAGACACCTAAAGATGATGAAAACTCTAATACCAATACAAACAAAGAACCAAACTGAAGTCGATATCGCAAGCATACACCAGATAATAACATCTATCATGAAAACAGTCAAATAGAACTGTCACCACTGACAACACCTGAAGTACCAGCACCTGTGCTAGAAATACCACATATTTACTCTAAAAATCCTACTGAGCAAAAAGTAAATGCAATTGCTCCCCCATAATTCAGCCATCCATATTGTTTTTTATACCTAAGTAATCTAACTTAATAGATTCTTATTAGCCTAAGCTAACTGTTTCAGCATTATGATCTTAGATGCAATATTTTAATGATCTTTTCGTATCCGCGTACCATAAAGGTTTATTTATTAAATTTCACGAATTTTGTGGACATATATATTACTCTTTTATACCTGATTATGAAAACTTAGTGCATTTAAAAGTACGCGCACCTAAATTTTCTGACTTAGTAGACATATTAATTTATTCAGACCACGAAAAATTATATACTCTTAAGAATTTTTTAATTGATTGTGAGTATGGTCTGCTCGATTTAGGAAGCAACATCCACTTCCTTTTATAAAAAGATGCACCTTGACCTTCAGAAGTCCCTTCGGGAACTGATTATTTTATTTGCTATTTTATACATCTTAACTAATTTTGCCCTAGTTCTTAACCATTTCAGAGAACCAAACGTATTCACTGTACATTGCAACCACTTCGAGCTCCACGAACACGAGAAAAACGTTCTGGAATGTACTTTTATTACCAAGGCCGTTTAGTAAGATCTTACCATATAAATCGATCCTTCACAGTTCACTTCCCCTATCAAATATGCCCCACTTTAGAAGTTCTGTTTGATTTTGTTGACTCTTGAGAAGAAGGTTCTCTCACCATACTAGCTTTTTCACCTTGTTGGAACTTTTTTATGATGCGTTCAGAACAAAATTTGGACCAAATCCCCATCGATATATCCAACTGGTGATGATTAATATACAGAATAGATCCCTTACCTTTAAATTGAATAATACTGTCCATAATGTCTTTGGACTATCCACCACCCATAACTCCTCCATAATTTATATTTGCCAACTCCACAGCATTTTAAACCACTATATAAACTTGAAAATTAACCACCCCCAAATACATGAAATTGCCCTGTTCCTATCTTTTTATTCTAACGCCGAATTAACAATTAAGTACCCTCTTCTATTTTTATGATCATGCTTTTCTTATAAAATAAACAATTAGTTGAAATTTGTAGTTAAAAAAACATTCGAAACAGAAGCTTTCATTTTAGAACACCTGAAGAAAGTCGAAACCCTAGAACAATCAACGCTCTCAGTGTACCCCACTTCTGGTTATTGGAACTAGTTCTTTTATTTCCTCAAAAATCACGCCAAATGTGCCAAAATTATCTGCACAGAAAATAATAAAGTAAAATGATATTCCATTGAAACCAGCATCTAATCAGAAAAACAGACATTAACCGTTACTTCGTAGAAACAGATAAATACACCTCCCCTTCCCTAGAAATTTATTATATAAATATTTACACCCAAGAAAATTTAATTAAAATACTTACTCTTCTATCACCCCACTGGAACTTCTTTTTAAAAATAGAAAAACGCCTTCAGTTAAAATTAAGTGAAATAAACCCCCCAGCAAACATCGACAACGAAACTTTTTATCCTACCCGCGACTTTTAAAATGGGAAGTTGTTTATCATTTAGAATAATTTTTCCACTACAGATTTCATCACGCCCCCCTGTTGTTGAAGATCGTGATGAATGTCCCATTTGTTTAAAGATTACTTCCTGCTGGAAAAAACTGCACTCTTGCGAAGGAGACCAACCCCTCATTTAGTTAGCACCCACTATAGAACTAACCTTTTCGTCCATTCTCCCCAACCCAATTGCCCCTTTGCCCTCGCTAAATTTATACAATATCACTTAGTTTTTATTATCCATGCTTTTCTTGCAAGCAATTAAAGAAGTGTGTCACCTCCTCCACTCACCCTCGCATAAAATATCACGAGGAACCTTGGAGATTTTGTGTGCCATCCCTGTGCCCAAGATAAGAACAAGTGCCCCATTTGTTTGAAAAAGATTAACCCCCACGACGTTTGGTCGGTGAGTTCTTGAAAAATGCACCCTATTCATGTCCCAATCCTTATTCTTTGCTACTTTATCATCACCCTTTCTGTTGGCCTCCTCATGGAAGTTCTCCGCCTTCTCCTCCTCTGACGACCTTCAGCACAAACAGGTATATACTACAACACAGAAGAATCCCAGCTGCGCGGGTCGTCGCACGGAGGGGAGCCACGATGTCCGATACCCGATTTAGTCAGTTAAATCTGACTCAATCTGACCTAAAACTCTTAAACAAATAGTTTCTTTTGATTTATAGGATGTTCCGATTTTAAACGGAGATTTTTTTCCAATTTTCAATTCCTTGAAATTTTTTTCTTTCTTTCAACCCCGGTGGGAGCTTCGCAAAATTGATTCCGCACATAAAGTGTGATTGTATTCTTGTACTCTAAGAGTATGATTTTGTTGGTACTTTAAAAAGTTCGATTGTTTCCTTTTCAGCACAGCTAGATTTGATTTTAACCTTCCTTTGTGAATGTATTTTTATTTATGTTTGAAAAGATGTCGAAAAGGTCCTACCAGAACACAACCCCACACTGCCAGAGGAGCAGTATGACCCCGCGACCAACTGGATGGCAGAACTTCCATCTCTAACAAAAAAAACCTAGAGCGATCCACCCGCGTCAACGTGGCCACTTCAACAAACAATAACAACAACATCAACAACAACACCGACAACAACATCAGCCCCAGCAGCATCAACACACTCAGTTGAGCAGAAAAGCAAATCTCTTCAAGCATCTCCGCAGCCTCTTCACAATTCTATAGATGACGAACTTCCCAAGGGAAAAGATTTTCCGCGAAAAGGCTAGAACACCAACGGATGAGAGAGATGCATCCTGTAGATAATAATCCAAGATACGGTAAAAATCTGGATTATTGCCTCACTAGAGAATATAGCCAATGGTGTCTGTCAGAGGAAACAGTGATCAAGAACAAAGTTACCAGCACGACGATCACTGTTCCCACGGACACCCTGCCGGTGATCCTTGTTTTTTTAGTTGGTTCCAACAATGAACCTGTGGAGACTTCGCTCCCGAAATTCCAATGAAAGACCATATGAAGTCGCCCTTTAAGACGCTAGGCTGCAGGATTCACGTCCCCTTCTCAAATCTCATAGCCTTCCACGAAAACAACACAAACATGGGAGATACTATTTCCATCACGGACTTAGTGGTTGAAAACTCCAACTTCCGCAGACAACTCTGGGAGTCAGAGAACGCACTGGTAGACCTCCAGAGCCAGCTGAGCGCTCTCCAAATATCAGCGAAAAAAACCGATGACGAGATAGAAGCCTTGAGGAGAAAATTTATGGTTTGTTCAAAAACTCTGGAAATTAGAGATTCTCAATTGAAAACTCTAAGCAAAAAGTCAAATGACCTTATAGAAGCAAATCAAAATCCTGCAGAAGAACTGAAGGAGTTAAGATTTATAAAGAATCATTAACTTTACAATCATGCAAAAATTTCTCGTTTAGTAAACTTCTTTTCGCCTCCTTAATATTCATTTGAAAACTCATTTTCATCTTTGCTTGACCTTTAACCAACAAAAGTTTTCCTTATTACTTCGTGTATGTGCCTCAGTAAATCTCCTATTTAAAAGCTACTAAATTTGTCACACAGTATCATTGCTGCCTATTGGTCTTAATAATCCTTAATTTTGTTGTAAACTTCTCTATCGAGCGTATATGCTAGTATTGCTACTCTTTAATCTCCAACTGCTTCGTAAAGCCTATTAGTTTCATAACTGGTGTAATCTACAGTCTTTATCCTAGTATAATTTACAGTCTCTATCTGTAAACTGATGTTGTAAACTTTTCAATCGAGTACTTATTATTTTGTTCATCAATCAACCTTTTAACTCTTTTGTAAAAAAATGGTCACTGTTCACTTATTACCCTAAATGTAAACTTTATACGATAGAGCACAATTTTCTCTTCTTTAAAACGGGGTGAGCTGTAGTATTGCTAATTGGATAATTGCCGCCGCAATTACCGATACTACAGTGTTTTTATAGCGATTCAACCGTCAATTTTGTGAACATTTTAGACTTAGTCTAAACTGACGGAATATTAAGAGAGAGAGCTATGCTGCCTGAAATGCGTTGAGTGAAATAATACATTATTCATTGCCAAACACTGCTGTGTATTATTTAATACACTATAGCACAAGCTAAGCCGGGTGATTCACTGCCGCTATTAATACGCGTACTAAGTGAAGGATACTGAAGCTATCCAGGCCGCTCTTCACAGCAGCAAGTTTGAAACGAATATATGACTGAAGAAGAATAATAGTCGGCTCCATGAATGACCTAGGAATTGATTCAGAGCTAGTAATAAGTCTTGTGATTTTTCGTCATGTTCACTCAAGTATAAACACGCAAGAGCCTAGAACCTGCTGCTGAAGGAAATCAGTTCTCAAATCAACCAGCGCAACTTAAGCCGCTTCAGTTGTCACTAAAAATCTCTCTCTCTCTCTCTCTCTCTCTCTCTCTCTCTCTCTCTCTCTCTCTTCCTCTCTCTGCTCCAAAAAAATCCGATCCAAAAAATTCAATAAAAAGTAAAAAAAAAACAAAGTGAAATTGCCGCATGTGAACAAAAAACCACTGGAGAGAAACCGACATTTTGTTCAAACACCTTTTTCTCAGTCTATTTTAAAATTAGAGTGAGAAAATTACACGCTTTAAAACCACTCGCTTTTTCGCTCCACTTCCTGTTTCGGCGTGACCAAAATCACTACTCTAATTTGACTTCAAAAATCATGAAAATGTGCGAACAGATCTATAAGAAAAATACAGCGCCCCAATAAAATTCAAATTCTTTAAATTGTAAAAAAACACGGTGTCCCCAATAATAGCGGCTATCGCTTTGCGGCTATTAGTAACAAAGAGTTATTAATATTGGGTTAGTTTAAGCCGTTTATTAGCTGCAACCTTTGACATTAGAGGTAGAGACTCGAAATCGTAGAGCTAAAGACTGGTGATTGTAGAGGTAGAGACTCTAAAATCACAAGATTCTTGTATTTTGCTAGATTTTAACTGGTTCTTGACTGGTTTCCGTTAAAAAACCTTGAATTTCATAGAACTAACGCTATATCATGCTCAAGGTGCAGATCCAGAAATTTCAAACTAATTTTGAATAATAAACTAATTTCAAACTAATTTTGAATAAAAAATCATAATAAACAATTCAAAAAAATTCTAAACAACACATAAAAAAATTGATTCTGCGTTTTGTCTGAGCAGAATGCAAGTTACCCTAAGGTTACTATGATTCAGTGCTGACTGAACAACTGACTATGTGAATCTAATGAATCAGTACTGAAAGTTTCTGACACTAGGGTCCAGGTAGTTGATTGACATCAGTATAACAAGATGTTGTGGGTTTTTGTCTGCGTAGTGGGGTGGGAAGGGGATAGATTTGTTGCTATTGAATGCGGTTGATTAATTGAACTATAGCCTTGCAAAAATGGTTTGCTATTTTGGCAAAACCTTAATCCCCAGCTTGGGGTCCGAGACGCGAGTTGACCTTTGATTAAACTGTCAGAGACTGCAGCCCTCTGAACAGACTTTTGTGTACTGGGTTTTTTCGCGCGCGCATTGTCTGCTCTAACCTATCTCTCCACAAATTTGAAAAAGCCTTTGTTCAGGCTCAATTTAAATCAGTGCTTGGACTTTGTCCGGACAATCTCCGAGTCTTTTGCATCATCAAAAAAATCCGGTTAAGACTAAAGCACAAAACATGCGACCTTTTAATTTTATAAAAATCTGTCAATGTTGTTGTGAGAGCAGAACTGTTTATGATTTCACAAGCAGCCCCCTTCAACTGCGAATGGTTTAGAAAATATCTAAGAATAGACTTCATCATCATAGTGCGTATCTGATCAGACCGTCCCAGAACTAAACCATCTCTGGTTAGACTGAAGTGCAGTTCACTTGGATTGGTGATGCCCTGGCGTTTGCGCGATTTGAAATGGTACCTCGACCAGAGAGGACATAAATGTTTTGGTGTATTGCTCAAATGATAACATGCCAACAGTACAAAAAGGGATGTTAAACTTACGTTGTTGGTCTATGTTATCATATGGTTCAGGGCAGTCCATCACTCTGTCATCGGGGCTAAAAAGCAAACAGAAACAATGACGCAATCTTCCCACCCGGGTCGAGAAAATTTCAAAAAATTATGTAAGAAATGCGCTGAAATGCGCTCAATTTTCAAAAAATTCAGCGCAAAAACCTTGCATAATATTGCGCTGATATGCGCTGAAAAGTGCTAAAACTTTGTAAGAAGTGAGCTGAAATCCACTGAAATTTCAAAAAAATCAGCTCTTTTCTTTCGCTCCGAGGCTCGAACCCCGATCATTGTGTCTCATCTATCAATTAATCCACTGCTCTATTGATTACTGAAATGCTTCCCATCTAATTTGAATTGATAATAATAAAACATTTGATATGAAGAGCGCCGAAATTATGTAAGAAATGCGCTGAAAATGCGCTGAAATCATGTAAGAAATACGCTAAAGATGCGCTGAAACTTTGAAAGAAATGCGCTGAAAAGGTTCTGAAAGTTATGTAAGAAATGAGATGATAATGCATTGAAATTATGTAAGAAATGCGCTGAAGGTGAGCTGAAATTTTAAAGTATCAGCGCCATCTCGAAGTTTCGGCGCATTTCAGAGCATTCAGCGCATGTCTTACATAATTTCAGCGCATTCAGCGCATTTCTTACAAAACGTGCGCTGAAACGGCGCAGACATCTCGACCCGGGCATTCCTTCCCAAGAGGACTCCTTCTAAAGTCCCTTTTATTGGAGTATTGAAGGATAAACAAGTGCAGTAAAAGTAGCAAAAATAAGCAGAATTAGTACAGAAAAAAGAGGAATCAGAAAAAAAACTGATATCAACTTTGATCAACGTAATGATCAACTTCAGTGGGAGTTGAAGAAACTTGGAGTTGAGTGGAAATTGACAATCTTTGTATTGTAAAAAGCTCAATTTATTGGTACAGTTGGCAACACCACAAGCTGTCAGAGATCCGAAAACAAATATGAGTTTGGAAATCCTATAATTTGCTGAAAATTAAAAAAAGTTGAAAACAAGATGAGTATACATTTTTCAAAAAAACTGAGGTCCCGTTTTTGTACTTCGATTCCCCTTATTTGCCACCATTCTGAAAGACATCGTGTTTTGACCCATTCTAGCTCTACCCCTAAAACGTTTATATACCGAGCAACTAAGGATTTCATCGAAAACACAAATGTGTCTATAGGCACTTATATAATGCAGAAACAAATTTTTCACCTTTTCAATTAATAGTAGAATATTACCTCATGTTATAATTATCACGCGATTTCTTAGTTGAGTATTATTGCTTCATCACCACAAATTTAAGACCTTTAATTCTAAAAATTCCTTGCGACTAATTGTTGTGACAATATTGAACTCAGTATGAACAGAGTAAAGAATCAAGATGGCGTAAAGCTTGCGAACCAGTCTGTGAAGATCGGTTTCTAACGTCCGTACAATTCAGCAATAAAGTAACAACACGCATGAATACCATCTTTTTGTTTCTGTCATCTAAAACAGTACTCTATGGCCAGCAAAGGTCCCAACAGCCAAGGGAAAACGGTTAATAAAAAGTGGATGATTAGATAAAGGAGTTGGAAAAGGAGCCAGCCGATTTGCTAAAGTTTCTGCACAGAACCGCGGGTCAAACTAGAAATTCACTTGACTGGAAACAATACAATGGCAGCAATGATGTTATAACTAAACGTCTTTGACACATACGATAAATTGGAATTCAGCAGAGAATAAGCAAGGCAATTATCCAATCCAAAGTACTTTGAGCAAGTCGAGTCTTTTATTAAGTGTTTGTTATAAAAAATAGCAGTTATTTAGATTGGTATCAATCTATGAACATCGCTCAGGTAGTCGAAAATGTATTTGACAAAGTTACAAACTACCGAGAACACAAATATCAGTATAGAAAGAATTGCCAAAAATTGCTGGCGATTAGCACATTAAAAAAATTTGCAGGAAAATTAAATACCAAAATTTACTCAAAAGCAGCCTCCTAGTAGCCAACCTTTGTGACAGATAATTGGCAAACTGCGCGGATTTTATTCAAATATTGAAATCCAACTTTGTTAATAAAAAAAGTTCTTTTTTGTAGAATAAATCTACGAAGAAGTAATCAAAGGGCATCAGTATATTACGGCGTGTGGAACTCAGATATCTTTATTTGCGTTCAGGACAGCAGGTGAAATCAACGTAAACTAAACTGGCTTCTTTCCTATTAAGCCCCCCCCCCCCCTCTCTCTCATAAAATTGTACGCCCCCATTATGTTATAATTACCATGATTGGGGGGCTACAGGTTATATGACCACTAAGCTGGGGGATATAATGAGAAAGACCCCCGAAACTGTACTAAAAGAACAAAGCAGCCATGTCTACAAGCAATTAAAATCTATCAGTAAAAGTGCTCCCAGCAAAAATGGGCTGAAATTGATGCCTTAGATTGCAAGTGATGAGAAGTTAAAGGCACAGATCCCAGAACAAAATGGATCCGCGATACTTGTTAACAAGTTTGAGACCGAACTACTGTCATTGTCAAAACTTGGATTGAACTGCAATTTTGTCAGAGAAAATCTGAGTTTTTTGTAGCAGAACCAAGCAAAAAGAAATTCCAGTAAAGAAATTCAGAAAACTTTCCTATCCTTTTGCCTCAGCAGAGTTTAACGCACTTTTGATGTGTTCACCTTCAACAATGGAAAGGTAACTTCTCCTAAAAAACAATTGGGCATCAATATAAAACGCATGTGTCGAACAACTGTCGAGTTGTTCCCTTTATAACCCCCAATATGTTATAATTACTATGATGGGGGGGGGGGCTATAGGTTATCTGATCACTAAGCTCGGGCGGGGGCTATAATGAAAAAGAACACAATTGTCATCACGGCACGCAATGGATTTCCATGATTGAAGCTCTGAGTTGAGAGAAGTAAGAATGAAGGTATGAAATTGACTGTAAATAAAAATGGATCCAAAAAAAAGGATTTCACCGATTCACAGAAGTGCCAGAGGTTCAGGTGCTTTGTACCTTAACCACAAGACGCAGAAGAGCGTTAAAAGAGGCCTAAGTTGTGTACTGCACTTGGCAGCCAAATGACAGCGCCAAATATACAGTATCGTAACTTAACGTATAAAAAAATTTTGGACGGACTCATCAAATGTGGCTACAATTGGCCCAAAAAAATAAACAAAAACGATTGGTGCACAAAAGAGCAGGAAAACTTCTCAAAAGTTCGAATATGATTGACGGAGGCTCTCCAGAACTGTCAAAAACACACCTGATATGCGTATCAGGGGAAGAGCTGACGAAAAACTCAAAGAATCCACAAGTGCATGACTTCAGAAAAACAAAGAGAAGTGACCACAGCCAAGGTGAAAAAAGCACAAAGTTGAGGTTAGGTGAGCTACCTTTGATGTGCGAGCAGAAACCAAAACGTGTCAACTACTTGGCTGGAAATGATAAAAGAGCTTGAACCAAATACAAATACTGTTTTTTTATGCATGCTATCAATATGTTTAAATAATCATAAAAATTGGCATCCGTGGAAACAGAATGGAAAATTGGGCATATTTTTGTTTCAAAAGCTACACATGAGAATTAAGGAAACTTAAATACAGAAATAAAAATATCAAATCGGATGTAGAAATTTCAGGTCTTTCCCATTATAGCCCCCCTCCCTTCCCCCTCCCCCTTTCCAGCTTAGTGGTCAGATAACCTATAGCCCCCTCCAAAAAAAAACATTGTAATTATACCGTAATGGGGGGCTATAATTTCACGGGGGGCTATAATGGGAAAGACCCAAAATTTCAAACTGACAGTCTCCAAGCTAATCGGTAACGGGCAAGTTTTACGCAGCAGGTTGCATCTGCTTTTTTACACAGTAACGCTATATGATAACCAAATTTTTAAATGAGCGACATAGAAAACACTGGGTGGGGGGGTCAGAATAGATTCAAGGTGGGCTGGTAATAGGATTTGGCGTGATTTAATTCATTATGATTCTGTGTGCATATCCCAGGTTGAGGTCCAGACCCAAAGTGAGCTATGATCAGACTATCCAGAGGGAAATGACCTCCGATCAGACTTTCCAAACCAAAATGACCTCTGATCACAAATTCCAGACAAGTTGACCTCTGATGAGACTTTACAGAACAAGATAATTTCTGATCAGACGGTATTCATACTATTGTCCAGACTATAATGCGGTTATGATCAGATTCAAAATCAGACCATTGTTCAGACTATAAACAGACTATGATTAGACTTTTCAGAGCGATCTGATCTCTGATCAGACATTCCAGACCGAAGTGACCTCTGATCAGTGTCTATACTTAACACGCACAAGACTTTTAGTATCGTTATAATATCGCTTCATAAAAACCGATGTGTCCAGCAGAAAATTCAATGAAGTCAATGCAAAAGTGTTTTTGTGAAAAGAAATGCAGAAACTTTTCAATTGAAAACTTTGCATGCCATTGCTTAAGTTCGCCAGCACCATAGATGAAGTTTTAAAGTTGTTTATAAGAAACGTCTTAATCTACACTTGCTATTCCTGTTGATAAAGGGAACGACCGCTGGTTAGTGGTTGGACTAGTTTGTCCTGATCGTTCTGATCGGAGGCAAGGGACTGCAAATGAGTCTCTGGTCAGAACAGATATCATTTTCTTTGGCTCGTGGGAGAGCAATAAACACCTACTCTTAAAAAAATGCCCGAAAATTTTCAGACTCAAAAGCGCACGACATGGCTTCTGATCACTCAAGTGCGCTCAAACCCGTCTCTGATCAGATCTTTCAGACCAAAGTGATATATAATCAGACCTTCCAGACCAAAGTGACCTGTGATCAGAATTTCCAGACCGAATTGATCTCTGATCAGACCATGGTCCAGACTATTTTGAGCTGGAACTGCTGTCCAGACCTGCAATTTTGGTCAGTGAACACATGGGCGTGCGTTCGAGTCGGTCTGATCATAGCTAAATTTGGGTTTGGACCTCAACCTGGCATATAATGGATGACAAATAAACTTTTTTCTCACCACTCTAAATCACACATGGCCACCAAAAGGAATACTGTTGCTAGTGGCAGAATGCTGACACCCAGTACCAACAAAAGACAGGTGATATCCATCGCTGGTTGCTCTTTTTCAGCAGTCCGTCATGTGGTGAACACACTGCTGAGTCTCTACTTTCAACACATTTTGATTTTGTGAATAAACGAAGGGCAAAACTAAGCACATCAAAGCCTCGAGTAGGGAATACAATTTTTTTAATGCTACTAAAAAAACGTTTGAGCTGTTTTTAACAGAGCTTTAGCAATAGCTCGTGGAAGCATGAATTTCTAAAACCGAAGAGAAATTGAAAGTTGATTCGCGGTAATAGTTGGCTATCTACTTGAAGTTCTTCACAGCTAGAGTTGCGAAGAGCTACTGCATCTCCGCTACTGCATCACCCCACCCTATCCACCCATTACCATATTCGTGCCATGTAAAAGGGGGCTATATTTTCAAAGAAAGCTATAATGGGAATATACAGCAACAACAGCAACTTTTAAATAAAACAGCTGCTTACCTAATTTTGCCTTTCAGTATATAGAAAACTAGTAAATTCACATTAGTGTCAATAGGGGGTCATTTTATCACGCAGGCTATGTCTATTTCTAATTTGAGA
Source organism: Convolutriloba macropyga (assembly GCF_964194025.1). Taxonomy (NCBI): domain Eukaryota; kingdom Metazoa; phylum Xenacoelomorpha; order Acoela; family Convolutidae; genus Convolutriloba; species Convolutriloba macropyga. Next base: position 45,041,540 of record NC_134477.1, read on the forward strand.
AAACTAAGCACTAGTGGACGTTTTAGAAGCCCGAGGGAGTCGATGAAGTTCTCTAAAGAGGTAACTTTGACTATAAACTAGAGAGCTGTTTTGAAAAACAATGAAAAAATGAAGGATCAAAAGTTAGAGAATCAAGTGAAAAACAGTCACGCATTAAAACCTCCAGGCAGCTCAACTTTGTCAATTAGTTTGCAGTTTAATTTTAGAAACCAACGAGCAAGAGCCCCCGAGTTAGCGCTCTTAGTACCCCGGGCCGCTAAGACGTATGTTCTAATACAGAGGCCCCCTGTGGTACGGTATCAGCCAAACATCATAAAATACTTCTTTTTCTATTGTCCAGGTTTAAAATTTCTAAAACGCAAGCGGATTTTTTCAACAATTGCCCCCCCTTTTGCAAAGGGGGGGGGGCTATTCATGAATAGAATTTAAGCGAGCTATTGATTAACCAATCAGAGACGACTAATAACTTTCCACGCATGCACATACTATTAAATTGAATAGAATAAAATACACCGTGGTATAGCAATTAGCCGAACCGGAATACAAAGCGAAAAGAATTTCCGACTAGCGGGTCAGTGGGCGCGCTTCGCGCGCGTCGCGGCTTCGCCGCGATAACCGACCCGCGATTTCCGGATTACATCCCACAGCGCATGAGAGGCATAGCCATGAACAGCGGTCCGCAATTGCGCTTAAACTAATATTCGGCTATCTAAAGTGTAGGCCAAGTAATATTGTGGTAAAGTATAGCACAAAAGGGGAGGCGATTCTCTACTAGGTACTAAAGGGGGGGCAATTGTTGAAAAGATCCACGCAAGCTAATAAGGATCAAGAAACTTAGATCTTTTGATAAAATTTATTAAAACTGGGTTAACCGGCGTGAAAAAGATGGAAATCACGTATGAAAAGTGCCGCATCTTAGATACTAGGTAGCATTTCAAAAAAAACTGAAGCTTTTCCTTAACATAGCCAATAAGAACCAGTGTCCAAAAGCATGTTGAAAAAATCCTAGCAAACAACTTACTGCCAATTGTTTATTTTTTACAATCTGCTGTCAGAAAAAGCTTGAAGTCACTCAAAGCGACATTAGCATACACGGCATCCAGGAGATTTGTTTTAAAGACAGTTAAGAAAACGTTTACATCTGTTTTTGGCATCAAAAGTTTTGTTTTGGAATGGAAATAATTGCGCCTATTTTGATATTCCTCTGCTTGAAAGCCTGAGTCGCAAAACAAAAGTTATTCTTGTAAGATCTTGCAAGACTCTTCCAAGATTCTTAAAAGACTTTGCTAATATTACAAGAATATTACAAGATTCTTAAAAGATCTTGAAAGATGAAATTTTTCTTACCACAACTTACAACATTATTTCTTCTTCTAGCAAGATTCTTAGAAGATTAATTTTTTTCTAGCAAAACCTTGCATCTTTTTTTTTAAAAAATACCCTAAAATCTTCAGAAAAAGCGCAAAGAAATAGCCGAAAAGGACCCATCTTACGTTGCAGGAACCCGTATACCAATAAAAAACACCCTTCTGCGTCCTATCTGATAGATAGCGTGGAAAAAATTGTCGGCAGAATTAAGAATAAAAATTTAACAAAAGATAAAAAAAAGGCTCACAAGAAACACAAAGCCGTCGCTTTATCAGTCTATCACAACACGAAAACTGGAGAAGGTCATTCGCGCTGTAATTGTTCAATGCAACTGTCTTCTGAACTGAAGTTTTAATTTAATATGGGTTAAACTTCTTTACTGCGGGACGGTGTTGTCAGCTGCCATTAGTTTCAGCTGCTATAAGAAACTATAAGATTGACTCTGTCTTGCATGATCTTCCAATAATAATTTTTTTCTCGTGAGCTAGCTCATCAGCAGGGTATGTTAAATAATGCAAGATTTAATATTGGCCATGGCGTTAAAAACCGAATGAGCATGTTATCCATAAACCTAATCATTTGGAACCAAATTTTCAGACTTAATGATCTAATCTGAAATGATTGTACCGGTTAATCTTAACAATGGGTGTTGACAGTATGTTTTTTACTGACACAAAAAAAAACCCAAATGCTTGAGAAAATTTTTAAATGTTAATTTCTTTATTTTTTTATTACGTCTAAAATTTCAACAACCTGCTCGATGTTAGTTTGATGATTATGGCAAGATAGATGTTGGACTAAACGGCAACCTTTAGCCGTAAATTAACTGAAAAATTCATGAAAAATTTTACTAGCAAAAAGGATTTTTTGGAAAAAATTTACAGTTCGGTTTGAATGGGTGAGAGCTAATAAATGCAGTGTGGTATTTGGGACAGTTTCAAATGAAATAGAGTAAAAAGTGTCATAATTTTGTATTCCTCCTGACCCGGCATAATTGGGGCGTTTCAAATGGATCTGTCATTTTTTAAACGGACTGTCATATCTGTTTGGTTTTCAAACGTTTATCTTGTCTTTGCAGTCATTTTCCTTATAAATCTAAAGGTTTTTTAATCACAAGTCATAATTATTCCAACGATGCGTTTGATTTTGACTGGGTGTTGGAGAGTTCATTTAATTGTTAAAAAAACATAGCGGTTATAAAAACTTTTGCTTTGCACAGGAAACCGGAATTTTGTATTTGTAGTTTATTCAAAAAAGGGATCCGAGTTTTCAATTACCTCTGACTGTCTATTTACGAAAAAATTGATTTTCTTCGAAGATAGATAGCATTATTATTCAAGGCATTCATCTATTAGGTTTAATAGTCTATTTATAACGATTTATATTACTTTGTATCCTTTGTGTATCTCATCAAGTTTTTGCAAAAATCTTATCAAAAACATAATCAAAGTCCATTAGTTTTAGCAGAAACCATTTTGCATGTCTTGTTGGATTAAAAATTTCAAGTTCAACATCACGTAAAACAAAGAGATAAAAACATCGTTTTTATCCACCACACCTAACCTTGAACTTAACCAAGGCCACAATATCCAAGGGCACAATTAATCTGATTATGAAACGATTTCAAGAAATTTGTTTCATTCATTACCATTTCTGGTATTGATCATTCATGATCATTAGAACCATTTATAAGTTACTGATTGAAGATTCAATACAAGCTTTTCGAAGATATTTCTATACATGATCGAAACTGCAAGAATTTACTATAAATTTGCCAAATATGATTTTCGGCAAAAATTTGAGCAATAATAATAATAATGCTCACGAAGTGTGTCTTGAACACTTGACAGCTGGTCAGACAACTTTCATATCTGTAATCAGTAGCAACCAATATCGTTAGTTTTGCATGAATCTCCAAAAATGGGAAAGTATACTTTCCTTTTCACGATCGTTTTTAATTTTCTTGCAGGATTATATAATATGCAATCACTTCTCCAGTCGATTTTCAATGTTCTCGTATGCTGCCGCTCATGATACTTTTCAGCTTGAAAAACAATGCAAGATAGCCTTTGTCTCGTGAGATATTGTATGATAACCAGTTTTGTCAGAATCTCGATCGATCTTGCAGGATAAACATCCGGTCTCACCTCTCTGGCGGGTTCGGCTCATTGGGGATCTTAGGTATCTTCGGCTCTTGGGTTTCTTGGGTTCGGTTCTTAGCTTGGCTCTTGGGTTCGGTTCGGCTCTAGGGTATCTTATCATTTTAAGTACTTAAAGTATGTTGTAGGAGACAGCCTTTGATGAGGACGAGTCGGAGGACGAGGCGGAGGATGGGACGGAGAACAAGAAGATCATGTCGTCCATTCTGGGAAACATGAAGGGAGGGGATCTGTCTAAAACAGCCATGCCAGTTTTCCTATTGGCAAAACTCAGCTTCCTAGAAAAAGTTAGGTTCAGAGCATTCCGCGGAAAATTGATTTTATCTGCTTTACTCAGCTATTTTAGCATTTTAGTTTAAAGCTTCCCGACCTGACAAAATCACCCGAAACGAGGTTTCACGCTTAATTCACCCTAATTAGCGGGGATTAGGATGTAATGTGTATTTCACTCCTATTTATCTGGGAAATGAGTGTCATCCGGGTCGAGGTTTGGCGGAGAATTTTTGTAAGAAATGCGGTGAAATGCGGTGAAAAAAAATTTCACCGAGTATTTATTGCACCGAGTATTTATTGCATCAATTATTTATTTTCACCGCGTTCTCAGTATTCTTATAAAAAAGAAGCGTCTCCACACGGGTTCGAACTTCTGACCTCCTGTATGCCTTCAATTGCTGACTCCACTGGACCAACTGTCACGTTCTTCGTTGCAATTTCTTGTGAATTTAAATCAGATTGATTAAACGTTGGAAAGCAAATGCGGTGAATTTTTGTAAGAAATGCGGTGAATTTTTGTAAGAAATGCGGTGAAATCTGGTGAATTTTTTTTCACCGCATTCACCGCTTTCACCGCATTTCTTACATTAATTTACCACAAAAGTCACGCTTAATTCACCCTAATTAGCGGGGATTAGGATGTAATGTGTATTTCACTCCTATTTATCTGGGAAATGAGTGTCATCCGGGTCGAGGTTTGGCGGTGAATTTCTGTAAGAAATGCGGTGAATTTATGTAAAAAATGCGATGAAAGGCGTTAAAATATTTATTTTCACCGCATTCACCGCAATCTCCGCTTTTCTTACAACACTTCACAGCAATCACCGCATTTCTTTCAAAAATTTACCCAAATACTTCGACCCGGGCAGAGTGTAATTTAAAAAAAAATACACTGTTATCACACCATTATAACCAAATTGAAAGTTTGAATCGTAGTATGAGTTGGCACGAAGTTTAAAGCAAAAAATGAAGTTAACATGTTCGACCGAGGGAAGATGGGGGACCAAACCTCACTACCTCCTTCCACTTTTATTTTTTAAAATTATGCTCTGATAATTACACACTTCCACCCTTAATTAAGCGGTAAATAAGGGCGTATTTTTTCATCTCTCCACTCTTTACACAATTTTTCCAGTTATTTTTGGGGAAAACCCTCAGCCCGGGCAATGAAAAGTTCAAATTTTTGCAGGAAGTTTTAGACCGTTTTTAAAAAATAAATGATCTTTTTGACTATTTTTTTAAGGACTGATTGTCTTTGACCGTTTTAAACAGAGATAATCGTTTTTGACCATTTTTCAAAGGCAACAAAAAGGTTTGGTCAGGTGGAATTTGCACATAATGTCCCGATGATTCCTCTCATTCACAATTTGATCTATTTCTATGCTGAATAAGAAGAGAGAGCAAACTTTAAAAAATTCACCTTGTGTTCGAAAACAAATCGTGTGTCAGTAAAAACCATTTGCTTAAACTCAGACCACTAATTGAGTCAAACATTGCACCATCAGAGGGGGATTCAAACAGGACGTTAGTTTGACATCTTTGCCCTCAAGATATAACGCTGTGGTAACTAATAGCATTTATTTATTTTTTTATTTTAGTAAAATACATTTTTATTTTAGTAAAAAATTAACTTCGAATGAGAGCAATTGAGGTCACAGAAAAAGTATGAAGTCAAGAGAAAAAAGGCACTTGAAAGAGAAGAAAATTTCAGAACGAAAATTCAAAAAAGTTTGGGGAAAAAGACACTCGCACGTTTTCAGTAATTGTTTTAACAGTCGTTCGAGAGCAAGAATTAATATCTATTCTTAAAAAAAGTAATAATAAAGTCAAATTAGTACCGGATAATAATTAAAAGACTAAATAAATGATAAATTACCAAATTGACTGGATTTTGTCAACAAAGAAGATGACACCTGACAGTAATATGGCTAGGTAACAAGTCGACAAAATGAAAAACAAAAGGTGAAAAGGGCAAATTTCAAAAAAAACCATTGAGTTTTTGAAACCAAATACCTAGAGAATTTTTTTAAAAAATCAGATTTCCGTTGAAATTACTGACAGTACTTACATATATCTTCATGGGACGTTAATGTGACCTGCCATTAAGGAGATTGAGTTATAAAGCCAGGAAGAAAAAATCAAAGCAAAGAAACAACCAGACAAATAAATTACGAAAAGGGAAGAGGTTCAAGTCGATGAAAACTTAAGCTAAAAGATTACCATAGAATAGAATGATTAAGTTCATTTGAATCTCATTTGAAGAACAATAGAGCCAGGGTGACCACACGAAGAAAAGCATTGACCAGTATCAAGAACTCACATAGTTTTTATGAGAGCTTATTGTGTAAAAGCTTATTTGCCCTGGAGAACTTTCAATAATCTAAAATGTAGTTTGAAAACAAAGAGAGCTTCCCGGGTCGAGGTGTCACCACCATTCAACGCAAAATTTTGTAAGTTGAGCGGTGCATGCGGAAAATTTTGTAAGATAAGCGGTGAATGCGATGAAATTACATAAATCAGGTGGTGAATGCGGTGAAAAAAACCTTAATCGCCTGGTAGCGGTGAAATTACATAATTATACCGCTGAATTTAGCGGTGAAATTACATAAATTTACCGCCCCGAAACAAAATGTCCAAATTATGTAAGATAAGCGATGAATGCGGTGAAATTACATATATTCAACGTTTAATTTAGTGGTGAACTTACATAAATTCACCGCTTGGAAAAAAGTGTTAAAATTTTGCGAGAAGAACAGTGAATGCGGTGAAATTAAATAAATTCACCGCTTAACTTAATGGTGAACTTACATAAATTCACCGCTTAGAAAAAAGTGGTAAAATTGTGTGAGAACAGCAGTGAAAGCGGTGAAATTACATAAATTCACCGCTTGTTTTAATGGTGAAACTACACAAACTCAGCGCTTGGAAAAAAAGTGTTAAAATTTGGTGAAAACAGCACTGAATGCGGTTTAATTACAAAAATTCAACGCTGGTTTTAGTGGTGAAATTACACAACCTCACCGCTTGGAAAAAAAGTGCTATAATTGCACGAAAACAGCGAAAACAGCACGAAAAAAACTAAACTTTCAGTAAAATAGCTCGCAATTTTACATGTTTTGAAACTTCTCGTAAGTTTATATTGTTATTTCCAACTTTTTTCTTCTTGGCAACCCGGGTCGAGAAAAAATCGGAAAAATATGTAAGATAAGCGATGAAAAGTTTTTTTTTCACCGCAATTCTCGTACATAATTTTGCGTTGAAATGCCGTGAATTTATGTAAGTTCACCGCTTGATTAAGCTGTGATCATATAAAAATTCACCGCAAAAATTGGAAAAATATATAAGATAAGCGGTGAAAAATTAGCTTTTTCACCGCAAATTTCGTACATAATTTTGCGGTGAAATGCGGTGAATGCGGTGAAATTATGTAAGATCACCGCTAGAGCAAGCGGTGATCTTACAAAAATTCACCACAATTCACCGCTAAAATATGTAATTTCACCGCTTAATATTAGCGGTGAAATTACATATTTTAGCGGTGAATTGTGGTGAAGTTTTGTAAGATCACCGCTTGCTCTAGCGGTGATCTTACATAATTTATCCGCATACACCGCATTTCACCGCAAAATTATGTACAAAATTTGCGGTGAAAAAACTAACTTTTCACCGCTTATCTTACATATTTTTCCAATTTTTTCTCGACCCGGGTTGCCAAGAAGAAAAAAGTTGGAAATAACAATATAAACTTACGAGAAGTTTCAAAGCATGTAAAATTGCGAGCTATTTTACTAAAAGTTTATTTGAAAGTTTCAATTTGGCTTCTCCTGACCATCAGTAGGACCCTTTTTAAGTAAAAATACAGTTACAGATCACTTAAAGAGCACAATTGAGCAAATAACAAAATAGCCACAAAATTTTCTTGAAAAATTTTTGTACCAAAAAGTTTCATTACTTATTCCTAAAACTTCTGAACAGATTGTTATTTTACTTGAAAAGTTGTACGTGTGGTTGTTGATACTATCCTACAGTTTGACAAAACAAACATCAAAAAAAGAGCAAATTTAAGAAAACTCAATGATTTGGAAAACAAATTGAAGCTTTGACTAGGGAAACTAAGTAATGGGATTACTACAAGGTAAGCTCGAGAATAACGCACGTCAAGAGAACCTCTAATACATGTAAAACAATAAAACAAAAAAGTATTTATTGAAACTAGAAGTATTGAAGTCATGTAACAATAAAATTATTTCAAAGGAGTAACTTTCAATCAACCCTAAAAGAAGTTGGAATCTGTAATTATTAATTCAAAGCTAAAAATTGACAAAAAATTTGAAAAAAATTAAAACCTTAAACTTCACTGACATTTCTTTTCAAAACAAATTTATTCGCGGCCATTGGAGCCATTAGTTAAAACATAACTTCGAAACGAAAATTTTGATGATCTACTAGAAAGGAGAAGGGAACGTGCATTAGAAAGATTTAGGCCACTAGTTGACAGAAAAATGATGAAAAAGGTGGAAAACTTCTAAATTTCACTGTAATGTTTTTAAAAACGAAAATAATTTAAAGACATAGAAGCTATTTAGTGTCCCTCAAAACGATCGAAAATGTTTACCCAGTGTAACGATTCCCGGAAATCTTAGTAAAATCCCAAAATTTTCCCACTAAGATCCAGGAAAGTTCCAAGAAACATCCGGGGATCTTTCCAGGAATCTTACTGGGGATTGTAAAAAATGGTAAAATGGAGTTAGATCCCGCATTTCCCGGCGGAAAACCCGGGAAAAACAAGATTCCTGACAGGAATTGCGGGAAAAAAATTATCCGGCAGCAATTCCGGGATCAATTGTAGGGATCTTACCGGGAAAAAAGGGAGATTATAAGATTCGCACCAGGACATCCGGGAAAAGTTTCGTGGCAGGAATTCCGGGATCAATTGTCGGGATCTTACCGGGAAAATAGGGAGCTGTCCAAATTCCCCGGGAAATCAGGGAAATATTTCCCGACAGGGATTCCGGCATCATCTGTCGAGTTTTTAAGGTGAAAGTAGAGAGAAATTAAAATTCTCTCCTGGACTTCGGGGAAAAACTACGGCACCGTACCGGGAAAAAAGAATATCAGTAAAAATGGAGGGAAAAGTATGGAAAAGGCCAACTTCCATTCGATACATTGAAACTTACCTAATTATTACCTAACTTACCAGCAATTTTTATTTGATGCCTAAGATAAAACCAAATGTATGTGAAAAATTTTGTGAGCGCAAAAACTATTCTGAAGAAAACTTTAGTCATAAATGTTTAGAAACAGAGGGCTCTAGGGTACTACTTGTAGAAATTCAAATATCCATGATTGCAGACAAGCAAACATTGAAATGAGGATTTTGAGAAGGCGCGCCCCTGATCCGCCGCATCTCAATCTTGCAGGCGAAAATTCCTCAACTCACCCATGAAATTATCTCCGGGATGCCTTCAGTTACACAAGTTATGTTTCTTAACAATATGCTCTTTTAAGCACTTGTGGTCAAAAAAAGCAAGCCAATTGAGACTACGCAATTTCTTTGTGTACGCGAAAAAATTTTTGTAAAGTCGCCGGTTTTAACTTCCTGCACAAAACTTTCAGGACTTCTATGCTAAAACAAAACTGAGAATAGAACATTTCCACTCCCTGACCAGAATTGCAACTCACTATTTGAGTTATATGTGGGAAAACATTGAATGATAAATTGAAAAGAAACCAATTGTACGAGATTACCCCTCCAATATGCAAATAAGCTTTTTCGATCAGATTCATTAAGAAAAGTTGAACAAAACTATACTTAGTTTCAATTGAACTAACACTAGCAATCTGAACAATGAGGTGTGGGCTGTATATGCAATAACAGCCATGTTGACAGGGCAGAAGAGAGAATATGCAGACAGTTTCAAAAAAATCAAATCGGAAAAAAAATTGGCGAAAACATTTGTCAGCGCAAAAAATTAAATTGAAAAAGAACTTAGTCATTGGAGTTTACAAAAGAAGGACTCTAGGATACAACTCCTCGATATTCAAGCTTCAACGATTACAGACAGAGAAACAGCAAACAATGAAATCAGGATTTTGAGGAGAATTGCCCCTTATCGGTTGCATCTCAAAATCTCGCAGAAGAACGTTTTAATTATTCCTCATGGACCAATAACCTCTCATCGGATTGATTCCGTAATCAGGAATTATGTCTCATAACAGTATGATATATTAAATACTTTTGGTCCAATAAAACTAACAAATTGCGATTACGCAATTTTTCTGAAAATTTTTCTATAATATTCCGCCCTTCCAACTTCTGCAGAAAATTTTCAGTAACTTAATGCTGCTACAAAACAAAGAACTAAACATTTCCACTCCGCAGCCAGCATGACAACTCACTATGTGAGTTATTATAAGGAGAACTATGAAAGAAATAATGAAAAAAGATTTTACGAGGTTTCCCCTCCAATAACCATCGAAGATTTTCCGAGCCGATTCTTAAAGAAAAGGCCACTAAAAGTCTCATATGTTTCAGTCATACAAACACTGGTAAACCAAACAGCGAAATGAGGTATGGGTTGTATAGACTATAAGAGCAATGTTTACAGAGCAGACGAGGAGATTATGCATTTTCAAAAAATACAAATCAGCAAACATTTATTTTGAATCAAAATTACGCTGTTTGAGAAAGGTTACATTCGGGCGATGTTTCAGACAGATAGGTACACAAATAAAGCAGAGACAGTTTAAAATTTTTAAAAAATGACGATGAATGAAAGAGAAATAATGTTTTATAGCAATAATTTGTTTTCATGTCTAAGATAAAACCAAATGTATGTGAAAAATTTTGTAAGTAACCTATTCTGAATAAACCATTAGTCATAAGTGGTTACAAAGGAGCCTAAGGTATTACTCGTTGAAAATGAAATTTCCATGATTGCAAAAAGGCAAACACTGAAATGAGGATTTTGAGGAGACGTGCCCCTGATCCGCCGCATCTCAAACTCGCAGGTTAAAATTTTACTAATTCCTCAACTTTGCAAAAAAATTATCTCCGGGTTGACTCCAGGGTCACGAATTATGTGTGCTAACACATTATATATGGTATAAAAACTATGTATGATATGTTAACCACTTTCGGTCAAAAAAAGCAAGCCAATTGAGGTTACGCAATTTCTTTGAAAACATTTTTGTAAAGTCGCTGGTTTAAACTTCCTGCAAAAAATTTCAGGACTTCTATACTAAAACAAAACTGACAATAGAACATTTCCACTCCGGGGCAAGAATCCCAACCCACTATTTGAGTTATATTTTGGAAAACTATTAAAGAAGTCATGAAATCATTTGTACGCGATTACCCCTCCAATATGCATCGAAGAGTTTCAAAGCCGATTCTTTAAGAAAAGGCCGATAAAAGACTCCTATGTTTCAGTCATACAAATACTAGTAACCAATACAAAGAAACAGGGTATGGGATATATAGACTATAAGAGAGATGTTTACAGAGCAGTCGAGGAGAGCATGCATTTTCAAAAAAACTAATCAGCAAAATATTATTTTGAATCAAAAATAAAGTGTTCGTGAAAAGTTACAATCCGGCGATGGTTCAGACAACCAGATACACAAATAGAGCAGAGACAATTTAAAATTTTTAAAAAATGATGATGATAGAAGAAGGAATAATGTTTTCAAGCAGCAATTTTTATTTCATGTCTAAGAAAAAACCAAATGTAAAAACAAAACATTTGTCAGCGCAAAAATTAACCTGAAGAGATCTTAGTCATTGTTGTTTACTAAAAATGGCTCTAGGATACAACTCCGCGCAATTCAAGTTTCAATGATTCCAGACAAAGAAACAACAAACAATGACATCAGGGTTTTGATGAGACCCGCCCCTGATTGGTTGCTTGTCAAAATCTCGCAGGTGAAAGTTTTATTTATTCTTCATGGACAGAATAAATTTCTATCCGGAGAGAACAGAGAGAGAGAGAGAGAGAGAGAGGAAGAGCGAGAGAGAGAGAGAGAGAGAGAGAGAGAGAGAGAGAGAGATAGATAGAGAGAGAGAGAGAGAGAGAGAGAGAGAGAGAGAGAGAGTGAGGGAGAGAGAGAGAGGGAGAGAGAGAGAGAGAGAGAGAGAGAGAGACAGAGAGAGAAAGAGAGAGAGAGATAGTGGGGGCGGAGAGAGAGAGAGAGGGAAGTGGGTTAAAGCGGGGGATGGAGAGAGAGAACGAGAGGTGGGTAGAGAGAGAAAGTGGGGGTGAAAGAGAGGGGGGATGAAGAGAGAGATAGAGAGAAAGTGGGAGGGGGTTGAAGAGAGAGAGAGAGAGAGAGAGAGAGGAGAAGAGGAAGAAGTACAAGAAGAAGAAGAAGAAGAAAAAGGAGAGAGAGAGAGAATGAGATAGTCGGGGAAACGGGGGGGTTAGAGATGGAGGAGAGGGAAATATGGAGTATTTTTTGAAAATAGAATAAGCGAATAAGCCGATATTTCCTATTGAAATACAAACTTTTTTCTAGGAACGTTAGGCGGACCATTCTTTTTGCATTACAATTTAAACAGTACTGGTAGTCTGGGATATCAATTTGGGTCTTTTTGAACAACTCCTTGACCGATAAAATTTCTATATTTTTGAAAATAGAATAAGCGAATAAATCGATATTTCCGATTGAAACACGACCTTTTTTTCCAGGAACGTTAGCCGGACCGTTCTTTCAGCATTACAACTAAATTAGTACTGGTAGTCTCGGATATCGATTTAGCTCATTTTGAACAACTCCTAGATCAGATAAATTTTTTATATTTTTGAAAATAGAATAAGCGAATTAGTCGATGTTTCCGATTGAAAAACGAACTTTTTTCTAGGAACGTTAGGCGGACTATTTTTTTGCAGTACAATTTAAATAGTACTGGTAGTCTGGGATATCAATTTGGTTCACTTTGAACAACTCCTTGATCCGATAAAATTTCTATATTTTTGAAAACAGAATATGCGAATAGGTCGATGTTTCCGATTTAAATTTGATTTTTTTTCTAAGAAAGTTAGGCGGACCAATCTCTTCGCATGACAACCTAATTAGTACTGGTGGTCTGGGATATCAATTTGTTTCGCTTTGAACAACTCCTTGATCCGATAAAAATTCGATATTCTTGGAAATAGAATAAGCGAATTAGTCGATATTTCCGATTGAAATACGAACTTTTTTCTAGGAACGTTAGGGGGACCATTTTTTTGCATTAAAACTTAAATAGTACTGGTAGTCTGAGATATTGATTTAGTTTACTCTGAAAAACTCCTTGATCCGATAAAATTTCTTCATTTTTGAAAATAGAATGAGCGAATTAGTCGATATTTCCGATTGAAAAACGAACTTTTTTCCAGGAACGTTAGGCGGACCGTTCTTCTGGCATTACAACCAAATTAGTAGTGGTAGTCTGGGATATCGATTTAGCTCATTTTGAACAACTCCTAGATCAGAAAAAATTTCGATATTTTTTAAAATAGAATATGCGAATAAGTCGATACTTCCGATTGAAATACGAACTTTATTTCTAGCAACGTTAGGCAAACAAATTTTTTTGCATTAAAATTTAAATAGTACTGGTAGTCTGGGGTATAAATTTGGTTCGCTTTGAACAATTCCTTAGTCCGATAAAAATTCTATTTTTTTAAAAATAGAATAAATGAATAAGTCGATATTTCCGATTGAACTACGACCTTTCTTCCAGGAACGTTAGGCGGACCGTTCTTTTGGCATTACAACCAGATTAGTACTGGTAGTCTCGCATATCGATTTATCTCATTTTGAACAACACCTAGATCACATAAAATTTCTATATTTTTTAAAATAGAATATGCGAATAAGTCGATATTTCCGATTGAAATACGAACTTTATTTCCAGCAACGTTAGGCAAACAAATTTTTCTGCATTAAAATTTAAATAGTACTGGTAGTCTGGGGTATAAATTTGGTTCGCTTTGAACAATTCCTTAGTCCGATAAAAATTCTATTTTTTTAAAAATAGAATAAATGAATAAGTCGATATTTCGATTGAACTACGACCTTTCTTCCAGGAACGTTAGGCGGACCGTTCTTTTGGCATTACAACCAGATTAGTACTGGTAGTCTCGCATATCGATTTATCTCATTTTGAACAACACCTAGATCACATAGAATTTCTATATTTTTTAAAATAGAATATGCGAATAAGTCGATATTTCCGATTGAAATACGAACTTTATTTCCAGCAACGTTAGGCAAACAAATTTTTCTGCATTAAAATTTAAATAGTACTGGTAGTCTGGGGTATAAATTTGGTTCGCTTTGAACAATTCCTTAGTCCGATAAAAATTCTATTTTTTTAAAAATAGAATAAATGAATAAGTCGATATTTCGATTGAACTACGACCTTTCTTCCAGGAACGTTAGGCGGACCGTTCTTTTGGCATTACAACCAGATTAGTACTGGTAGTCTCGCATATCGATTTATCTCATTTTGAACAACACCTAGATCACATAAAATTTCTATATTTTTTAAAATAGAATATGCGAATAAGTCGATATTTCCGATTGAAATACGAACTTTATTTCCAGCAACGTTAGGCAAACAAATTTTTCTGCATTAAAATTTAAATAGTAATGGTAGTCTGAGATATTGATTTAGTTCACTCTGAAAAATTCCTTGATCCGATAAAATTTCTTTATTTTTGAAAATAGAATAAGCGAATTAGTCGATATTTCCGATTGAAATACGAACTTTTTTCTAGGAACGTTAGGCGGACTATTTTTTTGCAGTAAATTTAAGTAGTACTGGTAGACTGGGATATCAATTTGGTTCACTTTGAACAACTCCTTGATCCGATGAAATTTCTATATTTTTGAAAACAGACTATGCGAATAGGTCGATGTTTCCGATTGAAATTTGCATTTATTTCTAAGAAAGTTAGGCGGACCAATCTCTTCGCATTACAACCTAATTTGTACTGGTGGTCTGGGATATCAACTTGGTTCGCTTTGAACAACTCCTTGATCCGATAAAAATTATATATTTTTGAAAATAGAATAAGCAAATTAGTCGATATTTCCGATTGAAATTCGAACTTTTTTCCAGGAACGTTAGGCGGACCGTTCTTTCGGCATTACAACCAAATTAGTAGTGGTAGTCTCGGATATCGATTTAGCTCATTTTGAACAACTCCTAGATCAGATAAAATTTCTGTATTTTTAAAAATAGAATATGCGAATAAGTCGATATTTCCGATTGAAATACGAACTTTATTTCTAGCAACCTTAGGCAAATAAATTTTTTTTGCATTAATTTTTAAATAGTACTGGTAGTCTGAGATATTGATTTAGTTCACTCTGAAAAGCTCCTTGGTCCGATAAAATTTCTATATTTTTGAAAACAGAATAAGCGAATTAGTCGATTTTTCCGATTGAAATACGAACTTTTTTCTAGGAACGTTAGGCGGACTGTTCTTTTTTTAGTACAATTTAAATAGTACTGGTAGTTTGGGATATCAATTTGTTCACTTTGAACAACTCCTTGATCCGATAAAATTTCTATATTTTTGAAAATAGAATAAGCGAGTAAATCAATGTTTCCGATTGAAATACAACCTTTTTTCCAGGAACGTTAGGCGGACCGTTCTTTCGGCATTACAACCAAATTAGTACTGGTAGTCTCGGATATCGATTTAGCTCATTTTGAACAACTCCTAGATCAGATAAAATTTCTGTATTTTTAAAAATAGAATATGCGATTGAGTCGATGTTTCCGATTGAAATACGAACTTTATTTCTAGCAACGTTAGGCAAACAAATTTTTTGCATTAAAACTAAATAGTACTGGTAGTCTGGGGTATAAATTTGGTTCGCTTTGAACAATTCCTTAGTCCGATAAAAATTCTATTTTTTTAAAAATAGAATAAATGAATAAGTCGATATTTCCGATTGAACTACGACCTTTCTTCCAGGAACGTTAGGCGGACCGTTCTTTTGGCATTACAACCAGATTAGTACTGGTAGTCTCGCATATCGATTTATCTCATTTTGAACAACACCTAGATCACATAAAATTTCTATATTTTTTAAAATAGAAAATGCGAATAAGTCGATATTTCCGATTGAAATACGAACTTTATTTCCAGCAACGTTAGGCAAACAAATTTTTCTGCATTAAAATTTAAATAGTAATGGTAGTCTGAGATATTGATTTAGTTCACTCTGAAAAATTCCTTGATCCGATAAAGTTTCTTTATTTTTGAAAATAGAATAAGCGAATTAGTCGATATTTCCGATTGAAATACGAACTTTTTTCTAGGAACGTTAGGCGGACTATTTTTTTGCAGTAAAACTTAAATAGTACTGGTAGTCTGAGATATTGATTTAGTTTACTCTGAAAAACTCCTTGATCCGATAAAATTTCTTCATTTTTGAAAATAGAATGAGCGAATTAGTCGATATTTCCGATTGAAAAACGAACTTTTTTCCAGGAACGTTAGGCGGACCGTTCTTCTGGCATTACAACCAAATTAGTAGTGGTAGTCTGGGATATCGATTTAGCTCATTTTGAACAACTCCTAGATCAGAAAAAATTTCGATATTTTTTAAAATAGAATATGCGAATAAGTCGATATTTCCGATTGAAATACGAACTTTATTTCTAGCAAAGTTAGGCAAACAAATTTTTTTGCATTAAAATTTAAATAGTACTGGTAGTCTGGGGTATAAATTTGGTTCGCTTTGAACAATTCCTTAGTCCGATAAAAATTCTATTTTTTTAAAAATAGAATAAATGAATAAGTCGATATTTCCGATTGAACTACGACCTTTCTTCCAGGAACGTTAGGCGGACCGTTCTTTTAGCATTACAACCAGATTAGTACTGGTAGTCTCGCATATCGATTTATCTCATTTTGAACAACACCTAGATCACATAAAATTTCTATATTTTTTAAAATAGAATATGCGAATAAGTCGATATTTCCGATTGAAATACGAACTTTATTTCCAGCAACGTTAGGCAAACAAATTTTTCTGCATTAAAATTTAAATAGTAATGGTAGTCTGAGATATTGATTTAGTTCACTCTGAAAAATTCCTTGATCCGATAAAATTTCTTTATTTTTGAAAATAGAATAAGCGAATTAGTTGATATTTCCGATTGAAATACGAACTTTTTTCTAGGAACGTTAGGCGGACTATTTTTTTGCAGTAAATTTAAATAGTACTGGTAGACTGGGATATCAATTTGGTTCACTTTGAACAACTCCTTGATCCGATGAAATTTCTATATTTTTGAAAACAGAATATGCGAATAGGTCGATGTTTCCGATTGAAATTTGCATTTATTTCTAAGAAAGTTAGGCGGACCAATCTCTTCGCATTACAACCTAATTTGTACTGGTGGTCTGGGATATCAACTTGGTTCGCTTTGAACAACTCCTTGATCCGATAAAAATTATATATTTTTGAAAATAGAATAAGCAAATTAGTCGATATTTCCGATTGAAATTCGAACTTTTTTCCAGGAACGTTAGGCGGACCGTTCTTTCGGAATTACAACCAAATTAGTAGTGGTAGTCTGGGATATCGATTTAGCTCATTTTGAACAACTCCTAGATCAGATAAAATTTCTGTATTTTTTAAAATAGAATATGCGATTGAGTCGATGTTTCCGATTGAAATACGAACTTTATTTCTTGCAACGTTAGGCAAACAAATTTTTTTGCATTAAAACTAAATAGTACTGGTAGTCTGGGATATCAATTTGTGTCCTTTTGAACAAATCCTTGACCGATAAAAATTCTATTTTTTTGAAAATAGAATAAGCGAATTAGTCGATATTTCCGATTGAAATACGACCTTTTTTCCAGGAACGCTAGGCGGACCGTTCTTTTAGCATTACAACCAAATTAGAACTGGTAGTCTCGGATATCGATTTAGCTCATTTTGAAAAACTCCTTGATCCGATAAAATTTCTTTATTTTTGAAAATAGAATAAGCGAATTAGTCGATATTTCCGATTGAAATACGAACTTTTTTCTAGGAACGTTAGACAGACCATTCCTTTTTCATTACAATTTAAATAGTACTGTTAGTCTGGGGTATAAATTTGGTTCGCTTTGAACAACTCCTTGGTCCGATAAAATTTCTATATTTTTAAAATAGAATATGCGAATAAGTCGATATTTCCGATTGAAATACGAAATTTATTTCTAGCAACGATAGGCAAACAAATTTTCTTGCATTAAAATATAAATAGTACTGGTAGTCTGAGATATTGATTAAGTTCACTCTGAAAAACTCCTTGATCCGATAAAATTTCTTTATTTTTGAAATTAGAATAAGCGAATTAGTCGATATTTCCGATTGAGATACGAAATTTTTTCTAGGAACGTTAGGCGGACTATTTTTTTGCAGTACATTTTAAATTGTACTGGGATATCAATTTGGTTCACTTTGAACAACTCCTTGATCCGATAAAATTTCTATAATTTTGAAAACAGAATATGCGAATAGGTCGATGTTTCCGATTGAAATTCGAATTTTTTTCTAAGAAAGTTAGGCGAACCAATCTCTTCGCATTACAGCCTAATTAGTACTGGTGGTCTGGGATATCAATTTGGTTCGCTTTGAACAACTCCTTGATCCGATAAAAATTCTATATTTTTGAAAATAGAATAAGCGAATTAGTCGATATTTCCGATTGAAATACGAACTTTTTTTGTAGGAACGTTAGGCGGACCATTTTTTTGCATTACATTTTAAGTAGTACTGGTAGTCTGGGATATCAATTTGGGTCCCTTTGAACAAATCCTTGACCGATAAAATTTCTAAATTTTTGAAAATTGAATAAGCGGATAAATCGATATTTCCGATTGAAATAGGCACTTTTTTCCAGGAAAGTTAGGCGGACCGTTCTTTTGGCATTACAACCATATTAGTAGTGGTAGTCTGGGATATCGATTTAGCTCATTCTGAACAACTCCTAGATCAGATAGAATTTCTGTATTTTTTAAAATAGAATATGCGAATAAGTCGATATTTCCGATTGAAATACGAACTTTATTTCTAGCAACGTTAGGCAAACATTTTTTTTGCATTAAAGTTTAATTAGTGTTGGTAGTCTGGGACATCAATTTGGGTCCTTCTGAACAAATCCTTGACCGATAAAATTTCTATATTTTTGAAAATAGAATAGGCGAATAAATCGATATTTCCGATTGAAATACGAAATTTTTCTCTAGGAACGTTAGACAGACCATTCCTTTTTCATTACAATTGAGATAGTACTGGTAGTCTGGGGTATAAATTTGGTTCGCTTTGAACAACTCCTTGGTCCGATAAAAATTCGATTTCTTTTAAAAACAAAATAAGTGAATAAGTCGATATTTCCGATTGAAATACGACCTTTTTTCCAGGAACATTAGGCGGACCGTTCTTTTGGCATTACAACCAAATTAGTACTGGTGTTCTCGGATATCGATTTAGCTCATTTTGAACAACTCCTAGATCAGATAAAATTTCTATATTTTTAAAATAGAATATGCGAATAAGTCGATATTTCCGATTGAAATACGAACTTTATTTCTAGCAACGATAGGCAAACAAATTTTCTTGCATTAAAAATTAAATAGTACTGGTAGTCTGAGATATTGATTTAGTTCACTCTGAAAAACTCCTTGATCCGATAAAATTTCTTTATTATTGAAAATAGAATAAGCGAATTAGTCGATATTTCCGATTGAAATGCGAACTTTTTTCTAGGAACATTAGGCGGACTATTTTTTTTGCAGTACAACTTAAATTGTACTGGTAGTCTGGGATATCAATTTGGTTCCCTTTGAACAAATCCCTGACCGATAAAATTTCTATATTTTTGAAAATAGAATAAGCGGATAAATCGATATTTCCGATTGAAATACGCACTTTTTTCCAGGAACGTTAGGCGGACCGTTCTTTTGGCATTACAACCATATTAGTAGTGGTAGTCTGGGATATCGATTTAGCTCATTTTGAACAACTCCTAGATTAGATAAAATTTCTGTATTTTTTAAAATAGAATATGCGTTCAAGTCGATATTTCCGATTGAAATACGAACTTTATTTCTAGCAACGTTAGGCAAACAATTTTTTTTGCATTAAAATTCAATTAGTACTGGTAGTCTGGGATATCAATTTGGGTCCTTTTGAACAAATCCTTGACCGATGAAATTTCTATATTTTTGAAAATAGAATAAGCGAATAAATCGATAATTGCAATTGAAATACGAACTTTTTCTCCAGGAACGTTAGACAGATCATTCCTTTTTCATTACAATTTAGATAGTACTGGTAGTCTGCGGTATAAATTTGGTTCGCTTTGAACAACTCCTTGGTCCGATAAAATTTCTATTTCTTTTAAAAACAAAATAAGTGAATAAGTCGATATTTCCGATTGAAATACGACCTTTTTTCCAGGAACCTTAGGCGGACCGTTCTTTTGGCATTACAACCAAATTAGTACTGGTAGTCTCGGATATCGATTTAGCTCATTTTGAAAAACTCCTAGATCAGAAAAATTTTCTATAATTTTTAAAATAGAATATGCGAATAAGTCGATATTTCCGATTGAAATACGAACTCTATTTCTAGCAGCGTTAGGCAAACAAACTTTTTTGCATTAAAATTTAAATAGTACTGGTAGTCTGAGATATTGATTTAGTTCACTCTGAAAAACTCCTTGATCCGATAAAATTTCTTTTTTTTTGAAAATAGAATAAGCGAATTAGTCGATGTTTCCGATTGAAATACGAACTTTATTTCTAGCAACGTTAGGCAAACAAACTTCTTTGCAATAAAAATTGAACAGTACTGGTAGTCTGGGATATCAATTTGGTTCACCTTGAACAACTCCTTGATCCGATAAAAGTTTTATATTTTTGAAAACAGAATATGCAAATAGGTCGATGTTTCCGATTGAAATACGAACTTTTTTCTAGGAACGTTAGGGGGACTATTTTTTTGCAGTACAATTTAAATAGTACTGGTAGTCTGGGGTATAAATTTGGTTCGCTTTGAACAACTCCTTGGTCCGATAAAATTTCCTTTTTTTAAAAAAATAGAATAAGTGAATAAGTCTATATTTCCGATAGAAATACGACCTTTTTTCCAGGAACTTTAGGCGGACCTTTCTTTTAGCATTACAACCAAATTAGTACTGGTAGTCTGGGATATCAATTTGGTTCGCTTTGAACAACTCCTTGACCAATAAAACTTCTATATTTCTGAAAAAAAATAAGCGAATAAATCGAAATTTCCAATTGAAATACGAAATTTTTTTTTTCTAGGAACGTTAGGCGGACGATTTTTTTGCATAACATTTTAAAGAGTACTGGTAGTCTGGGATATCAATTTGGGTCCCTTTGAACAAATCCTTGACCAATAAAATTTCTATATTTTTGAAAAAAAATAAGCGAATAAATCGATATTTCCAATTGAAATACGAACTTTTTTCCAGGAACGTTAGGCGGACCGTTCTTTTGGAATTACAACCAAATTAGTAGTGGTAGTCTGGGATATCAATTTGGTTCGCTTTGAACAACTCCTTGATCCGATAAAAATTCTATATTTTTTGAAAATAGTATAAGCGAATTAGTCGATATTTCCGATTGAAATACGAACTTTTTTTTTCTAGGAAGGTTAGGCGGACCATTTTTTTGCATAACATTTTAAAGAGTACTGGTAGTCTGGGATATCAATTTGGGTCCCTTTGAACAAATCCTTGACCGATAAAATTTCTATATTTTTGAAAATAGAATAAGCGAATAAATCGATATTTCCGATTGAAATACGAACTTTTTTCCAGGAACGTTAGGCGGACCGTTCTTTTGGCATTACAACCAAATTAGTAGTTGTAGTCTGGGATATCGATTTAGCTCATTTTGAACAACTCCTAGATAAGATAAAATTTCGATATTTTTTAAAATAGAATATGCAAATCAGTCGATATTTCCGATTGAAATACGAACTTGATTTCTAGCAACGTTAGGCAAAAAAATTTTTTTGCATTGAAATTTAAATAGTACTGGTAGTCTGGGATATCAATTTGGGTCCTTTTGAACAAATCCTTGACCGATAAAATTTCTATATTTTTGAAAATAGAATAAGCGAATAAATCGATATTTCCGATTGAAATACGAACTTTTTCTCTAGGAACTTCAGACAGACCATTCCTTTTTCATTACAATCTAAATAGTACTGGTAGTCTGGGGTATAAATTTGGTTCGCTTTGAACAACTCCTTGGTCCGATAAAATTTCTATTTTTTTCAAAAATAGAATATGTGAATAAGTCGTTATTTCCGATTGAAATACGACCTTTTTTCCAGGAACGTTAGGCGGACCCTTTTTTTGGCATTGCAACCAAATTAGTACTGGTAGTCTCGGATATCGATTTAGCTCATTTTGAACAACTCCTAAATAAGATAAAAATTCTATATTCTTTAAAATAGAATATGCGAATAAGTCGATATTTCCGATTGAAATACGAATTTTATTTCTAGCAACCTTAGGCAAACAAATTTTTTTGCATTCAAATTTAAATCGTACTGGTAGTCTGAGATATTGATTTAGTTCACTCTGAAAAGCTCCTTGGTCCGATAAAATTTCTATATTTTTGAAAACAGAATAAGCGAATTAGTCGATTTTTCCGATTGAAATACGAACTTTTTTCTAGGAACGTTAGGCGGACTGTTCTTTTTTTAGTACAATTTAAATAGTACTGGTAGTTTGGGATATCAATTTGGTTCGTTTTGAACAACTCCTTGATCCGATAAAATTTCTTATGTTTTTGAAAATAGAATAAGCGAATAAATCAATGTTTCCGATTGAAATACGACCTTTTTTCCAGGAACGTTAGGCGGACGGTTCTTTTGGCATTACAATCAAATTAGTACTGGTAGTCTCGGATATCGATTTAGCTCATTTTGAACAACTCCTAGATCTGATAAAAGTTCTATTTTTTTGAAAATAGAATATGCGAATAAGTCGATATTTCCGATTGAAATACGAATTTTATTTCTAGCAACCTTAGGCAAACAAATTTTTTTGCATTCAAAGTTAAATCGTACTGGTAGTCTGAGATATTGATTTAGTTCACTCTGAAAAGCTCCTTGGTCCGATAAAATTTCTATATTTTTGAAAACAGAATAAGCGAATTAGTCGATTTTTCCGATTGAAATACGAACTTTTTTCTAGGAACGTTAGGCGGACTATTGTTTTTGCAGTACAATTTAAATAGTACTGGTAGTCTGGGATATCAATTTGGTTCGTTTTGAACAACTCCTTGATCCGATAAAATTTCTTATGTTTTTGAAAATAGAATAAGCGAATAAATCAATGTTTCCGATTGAAATACGACCTTTTTTCCAGGAACGTTAGGCGGACGGTTCTTTTGGCATTACAATCAAATTAGTACTGGTAGTCTCGGATATCGATTTAGCTCATTTTGAACAACTCCTAGATCAGATAAAAGTTCTATTTTTTTGAAAATAGAATATGCGAATAAGTCGATATTTCCGATTGAAATACGAACTTTATTTCTAGCAACGTTAGGCAAACAAATTTTTTTGCATTCAAATTTAAATCGTACTGGTAGTCTGAGATATTGATTTAGTTCACTCTGAAAAGCTCCTTGGTCCGATAAAATTTCTATATTTTTGAAAACAGAATAAGCGAATTAGTCGATTTTTCCGATTGAAATACGAACTTTTTTCTAGGAACGTTAGGCGGACTGTTCTTTTTTTAGTACAATTTAAATAGTACTGGTAGTTTGGGATATCAATTTGTTCACTTTGAACAACTCCTTGATCCGATAAAATTTCTATATTTTTGAAAATAGAATAAGCGAGTAAATCAATGTTTCCGATTGAAATACAACCTTTTTTCCAGGAACGTTAGGCGGACCGTTCTTTCGGCATTACAACCAAATTAGTACTGGTAGTCTCGGATATCGATTTAGCTCATTTTGAACAACTCCTAAATCAGATAAAATTTTTATATTCTTTAAAATAGAATATGCGAATAAGTCGATATTTCCGATTGAAATACGAACTTTATTTCTAGCAACCTTAGGCAAATAAATTTTTTTTGCATTAATTTTTAAATAGTACTGGTAGTCTGAGATATTGATTTAGTTCACTCTGAAAAACTCCTTGATCCGATAAAATCTCTTTATTTTTGAAAATAGAATAAGCGAATTAGTCGATATTTCCGATTGAAATACGAACTTTTTTCTAGGAACGTTAGGCGGACTATTGTTTTTGCAGTACAATTTAACTAGTACTGGTAGTCTGGGATATCAATTTGGTTCGCTTTGAACAACTCCTTGATCCGATAAAATTTCTATATTTTTGAAAATAGAATAAGCGAATAAATCAATGTTTCCGATTGAAATACGACCTTTTTTCCAGGAACGTTAGGCGGACCGTTCTTTTGGCATTACAATCAAATTAGTACTGGTAGTCTCGGATATCGATTTAGCTCATTTTGAACAACTCCTAGATCAGATAAAGTTTCTATTTTTTTGAAAATAGAATATGCGAATAAGTCGATATTTTCGATTGAAATACGAACTTCATTTCTAGCAACGGTAGTCAAACAATTTTTTTTTGCATTAAATTTAAATCGTACTGGTAGTCTGAGATATTGATTTAGTTCACTCTGAAAAACTCCTTGATCCGATAAAATTTCTATATTTTTGAAAATAGAATAAACGAATTAGTCGATATTTCCGATTGAAATACGAACTTTTTTCTAGGAACGTTAGGTGGACTATTCTTTTTGCAGTACAATTTAAAAAGTACTGGTAGTCTGGGATATCAATTTGGTTCACTTTGAACAACTCCTTGATCCGATAAAATTTCTATATTTTTGAAAAGAGAATAAGCGAATTAGTCGATATTTCCGAAATACGAACCTTTATTTTAGGAACGTTAGGCGGAATATTTTTTTGCATTACCTTTTAAATAGTACTGGTAGTCTGGGATATCAATTTGGGACCTTTTGAACAAATCCTTGACCGATAAAATTTCTCCATTTTTGAAAAGAGAATAAGCGAATAAATCGATATTTCCGATTGAAATACGAACTGTTTTTCCAGGAACGTTAGGCGGACCGTTCTTTAGGCATTACAACCAAATTAGTAGTGGTAGTCTGGGATATCGATTTAGCTCATTTTGAACAACTCCTAGATCAGATAAAATTTCTATATTTTTTAAAACAGAATATGCGAATAAGTCGATAATTCCGATGGAAATACGAACTTTATTTCTAGCAACGTTAGCCAAACAAATTTTTTTGCATTAAAATTTAAATAGCACTGGTAGTCTGGGATTCTGATTTAGTTCACTTTGAACAGCTCCTTGATCCGATAAAATTTCTATATTTTTGAAAACAAAATATGCGAATAGGTCAATATTTCTGATTGAAATTTGAACATTTTTCTAAGAAGGTTAGGCGAACCAATCCCTTCGCATTACAAATAGTACTGGTGGTCTGGGATATCAATTTGGTTCACTTTGAAAAAACCTTGATCCGATAAAATTTCTATATTTTTGAAAACAAAATATGCGAATAGGTCGATATTTCGGATCGAAATTTGAACTTTTTTCTAAGAAGGTTAGGCGAACCAATCTCTTCGCATTACAAATAGTACTGGTGGTCTGGGATGTCAATTTGGTTCACTTTGAACAACTCCTTGATCCGATGAAATTTCTATATTTTTTAAAATATAATAAGCGAATAAGTCGATATTTCCGATTGAAATACGAACTTTTTGTCTAGGAATGTTAGGCAGAGTATTCTTTTTGTATTACAACCTAAATAGTACTGGTAGTCTGAGATATCAATTTTGTTCACTTTGAACAACTCTTTGATCCGATAAAAATTCTATGTTTTTGAAAATAAAATAAGCGAATAAGTCGATATTTCCGATTGATGCGAACTTTTTTCCAGGGACGTTAGGCGGACCAATCTTTTTGCATTACAAGCTAAAAAGTACTGGTAGTCTGGGATACAAATTTGGTTCACTTTGAGCAACTCCTTGATCCGATAAAAATTCTATATTTCTTTAAAATCGAATAAGCGAATAAGTCGATATTTCCGATTGGAACACACTTTTTTCCGAGGATCGTTAGGCGGACCATTTTTTTGGATTACAACCTAAATAATACTGGTAGTCTGGGATATCAATTTGGGTCCTTTTGAATAAATCCTTGACCAATAAAATTTATATAATTTTGAAAATAGAATAAGCGAATAAATCGATATTTCCGATTGAAATACGAACTTTTTTTCCAACCAAATTAGTAGTGGTAGTCTGGGATATCGATTTAGCTCATTTTGAACAACTCCTGGATCAGATAAAATTTCTATATTTTTTTAAAACAGAATACGCGAATAGGTCGATAATTCCGATTGAAATACGAACTTTATTTCTAGCAATGTTAGGCAAACAAATTTTTTTGCATTAAAATTTAAATAGTACTGGTAGTCTGGGATTCTGATTTAGTTCACTTTGAACAGTTCCTTGATCCGATAAAATTTCTATTTTTTTGAAAACAAAATATGCGAATAGGTCGATATTTCCGATTGAAATTTGAACATTTTTCTCTAGGAACAGATCATTCCTTTTTCATTACAATTTAAATAGTACTGGTAGTCTGGGATACAAATTTGGTCCATTTTGAACAACTCCTGGATCCGATAAAAATTCTATATTTTTGAGAATAGAATAAGCGAATAACACGATATTTCCGATCAAAAAATACGAACTTTTTTCCAGAGACGTTAGGCGGACCATTCTTTCTGCATTACAGTTTAAACAGTAGTGGTAGTCTTGGATATGATTTGGTTCACTTTGAACAACTCCTTGATCCGATAAAATTTCTATATTTTTGAAAACAGAATATGCGAATAGGTCGATATTTCCGATTGAAATTTGAACATTTTTCTCTAAGAACGTTAGACAGATCATTCCTTTTTCATTACAATTTAAATAGTACTGGTAGTCTGGGATACAAATTTGGTTCACTTTGAACAACTCCTTGATCCGATAAAATTTCTATATTTTTGAAAACAGAATATGCGAATAGGTCGATATTTCCGATTGAAATTTGAAGTTTTTTCTAAGAACGTTAGGCGGACCAATCTCTTCGCAATACAAATACTACTGGTGGTCTGGGATATCAATTTGGTTCACTTTGAACAACGCCTTGATCCGATAAAATTTCTATATTTTTGAAAACAGAATATGCGAATAGGTCGATATTTCCGATTGAAACTTGAAGTTTTTTCTAAGAACGTTAGGCGGACCAATCTCTTTGCATTACAAATAGTACTGGTGGTCTGGGATATCAATTTGGTTCACTTTGAACAACTCCTTGATCCGATAAAAATTTCTTCATTTTTGAAAATATAATAAGCAACTAAGTCGATATTTCCGATTGAAATACGAAATTTTTGTCTAGGAATGTTAGGCAGACCATTTTTTTTGTATTACAACCTAAATAGTACTGGTAGTCTGAGATATCAATTTTGTTCACTTTGAAGAACTCTTTGATCCGATAAAATTTCAATATTTTTGAAAATAGAATAAGCGAATAAGTCGATATTTCCGATTGATGCGAACTTTTTCCAGGGACGTTAGGCAGACTATTCTTCTTGCATTACAACCTAAATAGTACTGGTAGTCTGGGATACAAGTTTAGTTCGTTTTGAGCAACTCCTTGATCCGATAAAATTTCTATATTTTTTAAAATCGAATAAGCGAATAGGTCGAAATTTCCGATTGGAACACACTTTTTTTCGAGGATCGTTAGGCAGACCGTTTTTTTTTTGGATTACAACCTAAATAGTACTGGTAGTCTGGGATACAAGTTAAAGTTCACTTTTAACAACTCCTTGATCCGATAAATCTTCTACATTTTTTTAAATAGAATAAGCGAATAAGTCGATATTTCCGATTAAAATACAAACATTTTTCTAGGGACGTTAGGCGGACCATTTTTTCTGCATTACAACCTAAATAGTACTGGAGTCTGGGATACAAATTTGGTCCACATTGAACAACTCCTGGATCCGATAAAATTTCTATATTTTTTTAAATAGAATAAGCGAATAACTCGATATTTCCGATTGAAAAATACGAACTTTTTTCCAGGGACGTTAGGCGGACCATTCTTTCTGCATTACAGTTTAACTAGTAGTGGTAGTCTTGGATATGAATTTGGTTCTTTTTGAACAACTCCTTGATCCGATAAAATTTCTATATTTTTTAAAATAGAATAAGCGAATAAGTCGATATTTCCGATTGAAATACGAATTTTTTTTCTAGGGACGTTAGGCGGACCATTCTTTTCGTATTAAAATTTAAATAGTATTGGTAGTCTGGGATACAAATTTGGTTCACTTTGAACAACTCCTGGATCCGATAAAAATTCTATATTTTTGAAAATAGAATAAGCGAATAAGTCGATATTTCCGATTGATGCGAACTTTTTTCCAGTGACGTTAGGCGGACCATTCTTTTTGCATTACAACCTAAATAGTACTGGTATTTTGGGATACAGATTTGGTTCACTTTGAACAACTCCTTGATTCGATAAAATTTCTATATTTTTTAAATTCGAATAAGCGAAAAAGTTGATATTTCCGATTGAAATACGAACTTTTTTTAGGGACGTTAGGCGGACCACTCTTTTCGTATTACAATTTGAATAAAACTGGTAGACTGGGATACAATTTTGGTTCACTTTGAACAACTCCTTGGTCCGAAAAAAATTCTATTATTTTTTAAATAGAATAAGCAAAAAGTCGATATTTCCGATTAAAATACAAACCTTTTTCTAGGGACGTTAGGTGGACCACTCTTTCTGCATTACAACCTAAATAGTCCTGGAGTCTGGGATACAAATTTGGTCCACATTGAACAACTCCTGGATCCGATAAAATTTCTATATTTTTTTAAATAGAATAAACGAATAACTCGGTATTTCCGAATGAAAAATACGAACTTTTTTCCAGGGACGTTAGGCGGACCATTCTTTCTGCATTACAGTTTAACTAGTAGTGGTAGTCTTGGATATGAATTTGGTTCTTTTTGAACAACTCCTTGATCCGATAAAATTTCTATATTTTTTAAAATAGAATAAGCGAATAAGTCGATATTTCCGATTGAAATACGAATTTTTTTCTAGGGACGTTAGGCGGACCATTCTTTTCGTATTAAAATTTAAATAGTATTGGTAGTCTGGGATACAAATTTGGTTCACTTTGAACAACTCCTGGATCCGATAAAAATTCTATATTTTTGAAAATAGAATAAGCGAATAAGTCGATATTTCCGATTGATGCGAACTTTTTTCCAGTGACGTTAGGCGGACCATTCTTTTTGCATTAAAACCTAAATAGTACTGGTATTTTGGGATACAGATTTGGTTCACTTTGAACAACTCCTTGATTTGATAAAATTTCTATATTTTTTAAATTCGAATAAGCGAAAAAGTTGGTATTTCCGATTGAAATACGAACTTTTTTTAGGGACGTTAGGCGGACCACTCTTTTCGTATTACAATTTAAATAAAACTGGTAGTCTGGGATACAATTTTGGTTCACTTTGAACAACTCCTTGATCCGAAAAAATTTCTATTCTTTTTTTAAATAGAATAAGCAAAAAGTCGATATTTCCGATTGAAATACAAACCTTTTTCTAGGGACGTTAGGTGGACCACTCTTTTTGCATTACAACTTAAATAGTACTGGTAGTCTGGGATACAAATTTGATTCATTTTGAACAACTCCTGGATCCGAAAAAAATTCTATATTTTTGAAAATGGAATGAGCGAATAAGTCGATATTTCCGATTGATGCAAACTTTTTTCCAGGAACGTTAGGCGGATCATTCTTTTTGCATTATAACCTAAATAGTACTGGTAGTCTGTGATATCAATTTGGTTCACTTTGAACAACTCCTTGATCCGATAAAATTTCCATATTTTCGAATATAGAATAAGCGAATAATTCGATAATTCCGATTGAAATCTAAATCTTTTTTCTAGGGCGTTAGGCGGACCATTATTTTGCATAACAACCTTAATAGTAATGTAATCTGGGATACAAATTTGCTTCACTTTGAACTTCTCCTTGATCCGATAAATTTCTATGTTTTTTAAAATTGAATTTGAGAATAAGTCGATAATTCCGATTGAAACGAACTTTTTTTCGAGGATCGTTAGCCGGACCATTCTTTTTGCGTTACAACCTAAATAATACTGGTAGTCTGTGTTATCAATTTGATTCACTTTGAACAACTCCTTGATCCGATAAAATTTCTATATTTTTGAAAACAGAATATGCGAATAGGTCGATGTTTCCGATTGAAATTTGAATTTTTTCTAAGGAAGTTAGGCGGAATAATCTCTTCGCATTACAGCCTTAATAGTGATGTATTCTGGGATACAAATTTGATTCACTTTGAACAACTCCTTGAACCATCTTCTTTTTTTACAATAGAATAAGCGAATAAGTCGATATTTCCGATTAAAACACAAACTTTTTTCCAGGGACGTTAGGCGGATCATTCTTTTTGCATTACAACCTAAATAGTACTGGTAGTCTGTGATATCAATTTGGTTCACTTTGAACAACTCCTTGATCCGATAAAATTTCTATATTTTTGAAAATAGAATAAGCGAATAATTCGATATTTCCGATTGAAATTCTAACTTTTTTTCTAGGGCGTTAGGCGGACCAATCTTTTTGCATTACAACCTTAATAGTGATGTAGTATGGGATACATGTTTGGTTCACTTTGAACAACTCCTTGAACCATCTTCAATTTTTTTTACAATAGAATAAGCGAATAAGTCGATATTTCCGATTGAAACACAAAATTTTTTCCAGGGACGTTTGGCGGACCATTCTTTTTTATTACAACCTAAATAGTACTGGTAGTCTGTGATATCAATTTGGTTCACTTTGAACAACTCCTTGATCCGATAAAATTTCTATATTTTTGAAAATATAATAAGCGAATAATTCGATATTTCCGATTGAAATGCTAAATTTTTTTTCTAGGGCGTTAGGCGGACCATTCTTTTTGCGTTACAACCTAAATAATACTGGTAGTCTGTGTTATCAATTTGATTCACTTTGAACAACTCCTTGATCCGATAAAATTTCTATATTTTTGAAAACAGAATATGCGAATAGGTCGATGTTTCCGATTGAAATTTGAATTTTTTCTAAGGAAGTTAGGCGGAATAATCTCTTCGCATTACAGCCTTAATAGTGATGTATTCTGGGATACAAATTTGATTCACTTTGAACAACTCCTTGAACCATCTTCTTTTTTTACAATAGAATAAGCGAATAAGTCGATATTTCCGATTAAAACACAAACTTTTTTCCAGGGACGTTAGGCGGATCATTCTTTTTGCATTACAACCTAAATAGTACTGGTAGTCTGTGATATCAATTTGGTTCACTTTGAACAACTCCTTGATCCGATAAAATTTCTATATTTTTGAAAATATAATAAGCGAATAATTCGATATTTCCGATTGAAATGCTAAATTTTTTTTCTAGGGCGTTAGGCGGACCATTCTTTTTGCATTACAACCTAAATAATACTGGTAGTCTGTGATATCAATTTGGTTCACTTTAAACAACACCTTGATCCGATAAAATTTCTATATTTTTGAAAATAGAATAAGCGAATAATTCGATATTTCCGATTGAAATTCTAACTTTTTTTCTAGGGCGTTAGGCGGACCAATCTTTTTGCATTACAACCTTAATAGTGATGTAGTATGGGATACATGTTTGGTTCACTTTGAACAACTCCTTGAACCATCTTCAATTTTTTTTACAATAGAATAAGCGAATAAGTCGATATTTCCGATTGAAACACAAAATTTTTTCCAGGGACGTTTGGCGGACCATTCTTTTTTATTACAACCTAAATAGTACTGGTAGTCTGTGATATCAATTTGGTTCACTTTGAACAACTCCTTGATCCGATAAAATTTCTATATTTTTGAAAATATAATAAGCGAATAATTCGATATTTCCGATTGAAATGCTAAATTTTTTTTCTAGGGCGTTAGGCGGACCATTCTTTTTGCGTTACAACCTAAATAATACTGGTAGTCTGTGTTATCAATTTGATTCACTTTGAACAACTCCTTGATCCGATAAAATTTCTATATTTTTGAAAACAGAATATGCGAATAGGTCGATGTTTCCGATTGAAATTTGAATTTTTTCTAAGGAAGTTAGGCGGAATAATCTCTTCGCATTACAGCCTTAATAGTGATGTATTCTGGGATACAAATTTGATTCACTTTGAACAACTCCTTGAACCATCTTCTTTTTTTACAATAGAATAAGCGAATAAGTCGATATTTCCGATTAAAACACAAACTTTTTTCCAGGGACGTTAGGCGGATCATTCTTTTTGCATTACAACCTAAATAGTACTGGTAGTCTGTGATATCAATTTGGTTCACTTTGAACAACTCCTTGATCCGATAAAATTTCTATATTTTTGAAAATAGAATAAGCGAATAATTCGATATTTCCGATTGAAATTCTAACTTTTTTTCTAGGGCGTTAGGCGGACCAATCTTTTTGCATTACAACCTTAATAGTGATGTAGTATGGGATACATGTTTGGTTCACTTTGAACAACTCCTTGAACCATCTTCAATTTTTTTTTACAATAGAATAAGCGAATAAGTCGATATTTCCGATTGAAACACAAAATTTTTTCCAGGGACGTTTGGCGGACCATTCTTTTTTATTACAACCTAAATAGTACTGGTAGTCTGTGATATCAATTTGGTTCACTTTGAACAACTCCTTGATCCGATAAAATTTCTATATTTTTGAAAATATAATAAGCGAATAATTCGATATTTCCGATTGAAATGCTAAATTTTTTTTTCTAGGGCGTTAGGCGGACCATTCTTTTT
This sequence comes from Convolutriloba macropyga, assembly GCF_964194025.1. Classification (NCBI taxonomy): domain Eukaryota; kingdom Metazoa; phylum Xenacoelomorpha; order Acoela; family Convolutidae; genus Convolutriloba; species Convolutriloba macropyga. The sequence continues at coordinate 45,074,353 of NC_134477.1, forward strand.
GCATTACAACCTAAATAATACTGGTAGTCTGTGATATCAATTTGGTTCACTTTAAACAACACCTTGATCCGATAAAATTTCTATATTTTTGAAAATATAATAAGCGAATAATTCGATATTTCCGATTGAAATTCTAACTTTTTTTTTTCTAGGGCGTTAGGCGGACCAATCTTTTTGCATTACAATCTTAATAGTGATGTAATCTGGGATACAAGTTTGGTTCACTTTGAACAACTCCTTGAACAATCTTCATTTTTTTTACAATAGAATAAGCGAATAAGTCGATATTTCCGATTGAAACACAAACTTTTTTTCGAGGATCGTGAGGCGGACCATTCTTTTTGCATTACATCCTTAATATTACTAATTGTCTGGGATATCAATTTGGTTGACATTGAACAACTCTTTGATCCGATAAAACTTCTATAGTTTTGAAAATAAAATAAGCAAAGAAGTCGATATTTAGGATTGAAATACAAACTTAATTTCTGGGAACGTTACATATCATTTTTCCTGCACAAAAGCCCTCAATCAATGCCAACAAGAAAATCTGGTTGTTTCCCGAACTATTGCTCGTTGGCATTGAGGCCCACATGTAAAAAGTAAAAAAAAATCTGTCGTAAAAAAATTCCAGAAGTTGGCTCACTGACCTCGATTTAATTGTAGCTTGATGCCTTCTTTGAAATCCTGTAATTCGTTAGAAATTTGCTCATAACAGAACTGAAAGGCTAACTGACTTTTACAACAGATATAACAACCATATGAACAATCCTCTAAAGATTTTATACTTTTGAAAATATAATAAGCGAACAAGTCGACATTCAGGATTGAAATAAGAACTTTTTTTTCTAAGAACTTAGGGCGGAACATTCTTCTTGCACTGCAACCTAAATAGTACTGGTGGTCTGGGATATCAATTTGGTTCACTTTGAACAACTCTTTGAACCGATTAAATTTCTATTCTTTTGAAATTAGAATGTGCAAATAAGTCGATATTTCCGATTGAAATACGAATTTCTTTTCTAGGAATGTTAGGCGGAACAATCTTTTTGTATTACAACCTAAATAGTACTAGTAGTCTGGGATGTTGATTTGGTTCACTTTGAACAACTCCATGATCCAATAAAATTTCTACATTATTGAAAACAGAATAAGCGATTAAGTCTTTGCTTCTTTTCGGAGGGAATTTTAGAATAGATTGAAAACTTAAGTCGGCCGCCTGTTTTGAAAGCTCAATTACGAATATGACACGTGGAAATAATGCTGATTATGAAACTCAGTTGGTTTCATAATTAGACATACTTCGTTTCCTGGGTCGTTTTCAGTAGAATGTTGGGATCTATTCTCTTTCGAGCACCCCCCCCCCCCCCCCGCCCCACCTTTGTGCCTTTGTGACCATAAATCTGTTATGACCCCCAGGCTCACGTGCCACTTTCTCACATAGTAACATGCTAAACAAGCGGGAAAATATCCCATTTGTCAGACAAGGTGCACGTGTTAATTTCATTTAGAAA